>NW_007232407.1:484385-513198 GCF_000164805.1 Carlito syrichta
GAACCCCCCAAAAAAAAAAAAAAAAAAAAAAAAAGGAAGAAAGAAAATATGTTTAACTGAATAATAAAGTACATCAGAAAAAAATTATGAGCTATAATTAAGCAAGGATTAGAGGAAAAGTTATAACTTTAAATGTGTATTTTTAAAATGGTTAAAAATCAATGATCTAAGCATCTGCCTAAAAGTTAGAAAAAGATAAATTAAGTTCAAAGAAAGTAGAAGGAAGAAAATAATAAAGATAAAGCAGAAATAAATACAATTTTTAAAAATGTAAATTGAGAGAAACAACAAAGCCAAAAGCTGGATCCTTGAAAAGACTAGTAAAATTGATAAATTCTGGTGAGACTGATGAAGAAAAACAGAGAAAGCATAAATTGCCAAGACCAAAAAATGAAAGGAGAACATCACTATATAATATGTAAACATGACGAAAGTAACAAAAGGGAAGTTTGAACATCATATAACTAAATTTGAAAATTTAGATGAAATGGCTTCCTTAAAATAACAATTTACTAAAGTAAAAAAACAAGAAATAAAAATACAAATAATCCTACAGCTATTTAAAAACTTGAATCCATCATTAAAAACTTTCCCTCAAAGAAAACTCCAAACCCAGATATTGAATTTTCTCAAATATTTAAGAAAGAAAGAATTCTGATCTTATACAAGCACATCAAAATGACAAAAATAGGAAACTTCCTATCTCTTTTTTGAGAACTGTATAATCTTGACACTAAAACCTGACAAAATATTATTTAAAAAATCATAGGCCAATAAATCTCACGAACATAGGTGCCAAAATCCTTAACAGCATCTAACCCAGAAATAGATATAAAATAATACTTCTGACCAAGTGTGATTTATTCCAGGAACGCAAGACTGGTTTAATGTCCTAAGCTCAATCAATGTAATTCACAACATTAACAGAATAAAGGAGAAACACATTTGATAATCAGAACAGATATAGAACAAGTGTTTGATAAAACTTAACAGCTAGTCAAGAAAAATTTCTCAGCAAACCAGAGATAGAAGGGAACTTTCTCAATCTGATCGTTATCTACAACAAACAACATACCTAATGGTTAAACACTAAATGTTTTCACCGCTAAGGTTGGGAACAAGAAAGTGATGTCCACTATGATTGCATCAATTCAATATTGCACTAGAGGTTCCAGCCAGTGCATAAGGCACCGAAAAGAAATACAAATGCAGTGATTATAAAGGAACATGCAAAATTATCATTATTCTCAGGTAACATGATTATGTTCATAGAATATTCAAAAATGTAAACTTAGTATTCAGCAAATTTAGCAAAGTGACTGAATACAGTCATTATCTAAGTAATCAATTGTATTTTCATATGCTAACAACTAGCAATTAGGACAAAACTTAAAATATTACTAATTACATTAGCATTGAAAACTATTAACTATCTAGGAATAAATCTAAAGATGTGCAAAACCTCTACTCTGAGGAAAATTAAAAATAATCTAAATACATGGAGGACTAATACAGTATATATAAATTGGAAATTCGATGCTGTTAAGATATTGGGTCTTCCCAAATTTATTATTCAATGCAAACCTTGTCAAAAACCCTAGCATGATTTTTTTTATATATGTGAAAATTGACAAGCTGATTCTAAAATCTGCATGGAAATATTAAGAACGTAGATTAACCAAAATGATTCAGAAGAAGTAAAGAGGAAGAACAAGAGGTCTTATGCCCCCCAGGTATCAAACTTATTATAAAGCCACAGTAATAAAGACTGTATTATTAGCCCCCAAATAGACAACAGACCAATAGTTCAGAACAAAGGTCCAGAGACAGATCCAAATGTATGTGACCTTCCAATTTATAACAAAGGTACCACTGGAATTCAGTGGATCAAGAATTACCTTTTCAACAAATGATGCTTTATCAGTTGAAAATTAAGAAAAAAGGAATTTCGATTCTTTTCTTATGCCATACACAAACATTCCAGAGGAGCTGTTGATATAAAAATAAAATGTAAAATAATAAAACTTCTAGATGATAGCATAAAAAGGATCTCCATGAACTTGAGGTAGGCAAAAATTTCTTAAGATACAAAAGCACTAACATAAAAGAGAAGCATCGATGAATTAAGTGTTGTTAGATTTTTAAATTTCTGTTTATCAAAAGTTACCATTATGAGAATAAAAAAGTAAGTCACAAGCCAAGAAGAAACATTTGCAATGCTATTACCTGACAAATATCTCCTATTCAGAATATAAAAAAAACTCTTACAAATACTTAAAGAGAAGACAACACAGTTTAAAGGAAAAACAACACACAGACAAAAGACCTAAATATGTAGTTCACAAAAAGATATGCAATGCCCAATAAACATATAAGATGCTACACTCATTACTTACCAGGAAAAATCCAAACTTAAAACCACAATGCCATATACCATGCACCCATGAAAATAGCTATTATTAAAAGGAATGGCTATCCCAAATGTTGGCAACGAAATGAAACAACTGAAACTTTTGTAAATTGCTGGCAGGAGCCTAAATTGATGTAACCACTTTAGAAAATTTCTTAGCAATATCGACTTAAGCTAAATATACCTGTGTCTTATGCCCTAGCAAGTCTACTCCTGGGAACATTCCAACAGAAATGAGTGTTTATGTTCACCAAAAGATACACAAGAGTGTTCAGAGCACCAATCTTCTCAAACTCTTTCAAAACAATGGAAGAGAAGGGAACAATTCCTAACTCATTACCATGATACTAAAGCCAGACAAAGACACTACAAGAAAAGAAAACTCCAAACCAACATTCTTTATAAATATTGATGAGGAAAAACCCTCAACAAAAAGCTGGCAAACAGAATTCAGCATCATATTAGATGGATGACCAAGTGGGATAGATTCCTTGACTGCAAGGATGACCCAACATACAAAAATCAGCCAATGTAATGCACCATATTAACAAAATGGAAGAAAAAATTACACGACCATCTCAATTGACGCAGAAAAAAATATGAAAAAATTCAACACCCTTTCTTGATAAAAACACTCAGCAGACTAGGAATAGAAGAAAACTACCGCAACATAATTAAGGCTGTATATGAAAACTCCAAAGCTAACATCATATGCAGTAGTGAAAGACTGAAAGCTTTTCCTCTAAATCAGGAACAAAATGTTGCCTGCTTTTATCACGGCTATTCAACATAATACTTGGAAGTTCTAACCACAGCAATTTGTCAAGAAAAATAAATAAAAGCATTTCTAATTAGCAAGAAAGAAGTGAAATTATCTCTTTTTACAGATGACACAATCTTATATGTAGAAAACCCCCAAAATTTCACACATACCCCAAACACACACACACACACAAAATTGTTAGAGCTAATCAATCAATCAAAGTTGCAGGATACAAAACCAACACACAAAGAATCAGTTGCATCTCTATATACTAACAATGGCCATTCTGAAAAGGAAGTTCAGAGAACAATTTCATTTACAATAGGATCAAAAAGAAAAAAATACTTAGGAATAAACTTAACCAAGGAAGCAAAAAAATTGTACACTGAAAACTATAAAATGTTGCTGAAAGAAATTAAAGACACCAAGTAAATGGAAAGATATCCTGTGTTCATAGATTGGAAGACTTCATATTAAGATGTTGGCTGGGCATAATGGCTCATGCCTGTAATCCCAGTACTTTGGGAGGCAGAGGTGGGAAAATTGCTTGAGTCCAAAAGTTTGAGACCAACCTGGGCAACATAGCAAGACCTCATCTCTATTTAAAAAAAAATTTTTTTAAAGATATTAAAACTGGACAGCCCCCTCGGGTCCCCTCCCACTGTGGGAGCTTTTCTGTCCTGGGTTCAATGCAATCCTTATCAAAACCCCAGCGGCATTTTTTGCAGAAATAGAAAAATCCATTCTAAAATTCATATGGAATTTCAAGGAACCTTGAAGAGTCAAAACAATCTTGAAAAAGAGGAACAACATTAAGGTCACACATTTCCTGATTTCAAAACTTACTGCAAAGCTACAATGTGGTTCTGGCATAAAGATAGACACATAAGCTAATGAAATAATATAGAAAGCCCAGAAATAAACTTCCATATACATGATTAAATGTTTTTGACAAGGTTGCCAAGACTGTTCATTGGGGGAAGAATAATCTTTTCCATAAATGTTGCTGGGGAAACTGGATATCCACATGCAAAAGAATAAAGTTGGATTGGACTGTTACCTAACACCATATATAAATATTAACTCAAAATAGTTAAAAGCCTACAATGCAGGGTCTAAAACTATGAAACTCTCAGAAGAAAACATAGGGCAAAAACTTTGCAATATTTGATTTGACAGTGATTTCTGGATATGACTCCAAAGGCACAGATAACAAAAGAAAAAAAATCGATAAATAGGACTACAAAAAATATTTACAAATATAAAAATATACAAATAAAAAAATTTCTGTGCATTAAAGAACAGAATCAACAGAGTGAAAGGCAGCCCATGGAGTGGGAGAAAATATTTGAAATCATACAACTGAGAAGGGATTCATATCCAGAACGTATAAAGAACTTGTACAACTTAACAACAACAAAAAAACCTGATTTTTTTTTTTTTTTTTTTGAGTTGGAGTCTCACTCTGTCGCCCAGACTGGAGTGCAGTGGCCACTCCCGGCCACCGCAGCCTCGACCTGCTGGGCTCCGGCGATCCTTCCGCCTCAGCCTTCCAAGTAGCCGGAATTACAGGCATGCTCTACCATGCCTGGCTGATTTTTTTTTTTTTTTTTTTAATTGTAGAGATGAGGTCTCGCTGCCCAGGCGGGTCTCGAACCCGCGGGCTCAGGAATCCACTCACCTCAGCCTCCCAAAGGCGCGGGATTACAGGCTGAGCCACCGAGCCCGGCTAAAACCTGATTTAAAAATGGGCAAAGGACTTAGACATTTCTCCAGAGAAGATATTCATATGGTCAATAAGCACATCAAAAGAGTCTCAACATCACTAACCATTAGACAAATGCAAATCTAAATCACCATTGGATACCACCTCACACTTATTAGGATGGCTCTTATCCAAAAACCAGAAAGTACCCAGCGATAGCCAGGATGAGGAGAAATGGAGCTCTCGTGCATTGCTGGTGGGAATGTCAAATGATACAAGCACTATGAAAAAAGGTTTTAGCCGGGCTCAGTGGCTCAGCCTGTAATCCCATGCCTTTGGGAGCTGAGGTGAGTGGATTGCCTGAGCCCATGGGTTCGAGACCCGCCTGGGCAGCGAGACCTCATCTCTACAATAAATCAAAAAAATCAGCCGGGCGTAGTAGCGCATGCCTGTAATTCCGGCTACTTGGAAGGCTGAGGTGGAAGGGTCGCCGGAGCCCAGCAGGTCGAGGCTGCGGTGGCCGGGAGCGGCCACTGCACTCCAGTCTGGGCGACAGAGTGAGACTCCAACTCAAGAAAAAAAAAAAGAAAAAGAAAAAAGGTTTTGCAGTTTCTCAAAAAACTAAACATAGATTTGCCGTATGATCCAGTGAGTCCACTTCTGGGCATATACCCAAAAGAAGTTGAAGCAGGGACTTGGACAGATGCTTGTATACATGGCAGCATTATTCACAAGGACCAAGAGGTGGAAACAACTCAAATGTCCATCATGGATAAATGAATAAAGAAAATGTGGGATAACCATACAACAGAATAGGATTCACCTTTAAAATGGAAGGAAATGCTGACACATGCTACAACATGGATTATCTTTGGAGGCATTATGCAAAGCGGGTAAACCAGTCACAGAAAGACAAGTATTCTAAGAGTCCACTTATGTGAGACTCAGAGCACTCAAATTCATAGAGGCAGAGAGTCAAATAGGAGTTGCCAGAGACTGAGGGGAAAAGAGAATGAGGAATTATTGTTTAATCAGGACAGAGTTTCAGTTTGGGTAGATGAAAAAAGTTCCAGAGATGGATGGTGGTGATGGTTGCACTACAAGATAAAATATACTTAATGGCACCGAACTGTACGTCTTACATGGTTAAAATGGCAAATTTTATGTCTATTTTACCAAAATAAAAATAAAACTTAAAAAAAGAATGTTCAGAGATGTTTTCTTCTTAATAGCAAAAAACTTGAAATAGCCTAAATATACATCAATACTTAAATTGTAGTCTATTCGTACAGGGAAATATTACACAGCAACGAAAAGGAAAGAACTGCTACAGACAACATAGATGAATCTCACAGATTATGTTGGGTGAAGAAAGTTACACGCAAAGGAATATGGAGTCCGTGATTCCATTTATATGAAGTTTCAAAACAGGCAAAACCGATGTATAAAAGTCAGGACACTAGTTATCGACAAAGAAGAGACACAAGGAAGCCTCCTGGGGACCAGAAATGGTCTGTATCTTGTTCCAGGTGGTGATGGCACAGGTGGGTACAATATAAAAAAAAAAAATCCATCCAACTATTCACGTAGGATATGGTACTTTATATTCAACTTATCTCAATTTTATGAAATGAAGCAACTTAGTGACGATAGAATGACAATGCCAGCTGAGACTCTGGAGGAAGGCTGTCGCATGCATCTAACTAACATCGTAGGGGATTGCAGAGCAGGTGGTCCTGGACTTGTGCTTTGAGAAAACTGAACTTTGAGATGTACTTTTCCAACCAAGGGAGAAAGACACTTCTGATTCTGCTGGAAGTGACATTTATAACAAGCTACCCCACTTTTATAGTACTTAAGGGACAAGTACATATCCCAAGTCACTGTCCGCTGTTATGCATAAGGCACCCAGAAGCCGTTTGGCATAACATAAGGCAAAGTGTAAACACAGGAGTTTGTATTTTTTGGTTAACTCCAATTCTCTAGTCCAAGATCTGGAAGAAATTTTTGCTTTACAGTGGCAAAGAGGCTTTTGACTCTAAAACAACCAACCCCATGACACAACTACTTTAAACTCTGAGAATGGGCTTTCCATTTAGGGTCCACATTTGCCCGACAGAAGCATCATTATAACAGGGTATTTGGGGAGCAGGCTAGCAAGTCCCCTGCAGAAGATGAGTCTATAAACAACACGTTTTTGCTGTGGTCTCAGTTTCCATGTCTACCTGACTAGATTCGACTCCCTACTGTGCAACATTACAGAGAGGGCCTGGTGTGTTTCATACATGGCTGGAGGGTATCTTGTTCCAGGAACTTGCCCCAGCCTAGCCATCTGGAAGCATCATCCTCCCATCAGGTCATGGCCGTATCTGGGATGTCGTGGAAGAATGAGTTCCAAGCACTTACTTTCATCATTAGAAACATTCCCCAGAGATGTGTGGCTGGAATAGCGTTTGTTTTCACTTTCATTGAGACATCTTTCAATCCAGCTCTCTAAAAAAAAAAAGAGAGAGAGAGAGAGAGAAGAAAAAGAAAATCACAGAATTGCTGTGGGTGTTTGCGAGGAGAAAGGAACACCATAAATGCATTACATTTAAATGCTTGTCCACTTTCACATGGCATCTGCCCAGACTTGGATTTGACGTGAGGCTTCCTGTGCACCATGGCTGCTGAGACTGCTGAGGCGTGTGGAGGCGAAATGGCCACATGAAGCTTCACTTGAGTATTTCTTGGTCAAGTTCTACTAATTCTGGGGTATTTATAGCCCAATTTGACCAGGATTATCTTTCTTAGCAAAGAAAGTATACTCCTGAGAAGAAGTTTGTAAAGCAAAATTTGGCTTATCACTGGTGGTGGTTTGTAAAACTATAAATTAGCAGCAGAACCCTCTCTTCAAATGAAAACAAAAAGAAAAGCAGGTAAGCCTTGGGGACTCTGGTTAAAGAGAAGAGGGAGGACAGGGAAACTTGTAGCTTCCCCCCCACCCTTGCCCAATGATCTCCAAAGGGGCTCTTTGAAGCACAGGCTGGAAGCCATAGCCAAAGAAATCAAAAGCACTATGGGATCTATGTAAGCACTTTTAAAATCCAAAAGACTATTTTTTTAAAAATCCAGTTTCAAGGGATACAGATGTGTTTTTCACCATGTAGTATAATGCAGCACCATTCATTCATTCAATCATTCATCCAACAACTTTAGCTATGTACAGTCAACTCTGCTACAATGCCTGTTTTGGAAAAAAACGAATGTGTCCCAATGCAAGTGATACACTAGGGAATAACTTGAGCATAGTGCAAACGATGTGTTTCCTTGTGTTTTATTTCATCTGTAAGAAACATTAGGTAAATGCAGAAGATTGCAACCAGCTAATAGGAGCCAAGAAAAATATGCAAACCTCCCATACATTCACACCTCACCATCTACCATCTACTTGGCTTCACCACACGTTATGAGTTGCACCTGCCCGCTTCATAATAACTCACAGGCTGCAACCTTTTCTACACCAGCTTCCAAAAGCATCTTCAGGTCTTTTCCATCTTTATTTCTTTATTGTATTTGCATATTTCTTTTCCATCTTTATTTCTTCAGGAAGTGTCCCACCAATCACTGGGGGTTCTCGCCTGTAAGAACAGGCCCTTCTAAGGACGCTGATTTTTAACAGGCCTGATCCTGGCACAGGCAAATGGGTAAGAGGAGAGTGTTCTCCTTAGTTCCCGCTTCTGATGAAAGCGGGATGGGGTGTGGTGTGAATGTGTGTGTGCCCACACACGTGTGAGAGTTACTGGCATGTGCACCTATCTAGGGAGACCAGAGGCTGACCTGGAACAATGGATGTCGCTTTTGGTGGTGTCGTTAGGTGCAGACAGGTTGCCATCTTTATCGTATTTGCATATTTCTTAACCATTTAACATATGCAAAACTGTGTTATTTTAAAATTAGGTTTCCCTGTGCAACTTGGCGAGACCTCATCTCTATAATAATCAAAAAAATTAGCCAGGCATGGTAGCGTGTGCCTGTAGTTCCAGCTACTCGAAAGGCTGAGGCGGAAGGATCGCCGGAGCCCAGCAGGTCGAGGCTGCGGTGGCCAGGAGCGGCCACTGCACTCCAGTCTGGGCGACAGAGTGAGACTCCAGCTCAAAAAAAAAAAAAAAAAAAAAAATTAAATAAATAAATAAATTCGGTTTCTATCTTTGTTATGGGTCACTGACAATGTTTTCAAGTATTGTGCACTTCAGCTTATTTTTCCAGCAAACTCTGTGGTTTTTATTGGGCAATTTTGCCTTACATGGTGATTTTTCGGAAAGCCTGCAGGGCGTTATAGCAGAACCGACTACACTTATGGTGATAGGCTTTTGAACAGTATGGTGTCCTGTTGCCTTTGTGGCATGAGAGCTGGCATTCATCGAATGCCTAACTGAATGTGCCAGGCCCCGACATATGTTATCTCATTGAGTCACCACAGCAACTTTCTAATCTCTATTTTTCCTAGAAAGCAATGGAAGCTTAGAGGGATTAAGTAATGTGACTCCCCATAATTCAAAGAGCCAAGGGAAAGATCATCAGCTACCACTGTAGGTTATGTACTGTAGAAAGAAGCCACGCTGATGAGAAGGCTGTGCAGAGAGAGAAAAAGCCAAGGCAAACAGCAGAGGAAATGTCGGGGTTTTGTTTTGATTCATATTTTATGTCCCACCAAACTGTTCTTTTAAAAGCTGTTTCCAAAACTGTCAATAAGTAGGGGAAGATATCCAAGGGGAGGAACAAGGGCCAGCTTGTTAAGGGGATATGGAAGTCTGGTATTTCTGAGGAAATCTTGAGAAGCAAAGAAATGCAAGACGTTAAAATGCTACCATTTCCAGATATCAAATGCGAAATGTAGAAACAAACAGCTTGTAGAAAGAAATCGTTTTCGAAGCTGGGGGCCACAAGGTGGGTGTGTATCATCACATTGTATCCAAAGCACATCTGATTACAGATCTCCAGAATCTCAGGATTCACCCAAAGGACCCACTCAGATCTTCTCCCCCCTTCCAGTCCATTTTCCCTGGCAAGAGCCATGGCTGATTTTGGATGGCATCTGCTGCAGTTTGCAGCCTCTATCTCCGCCAAACCACACCCCCCAAAGCGACGTCCATTCTTCCAGGCCAGCCCCTGGTCTCCCTAGATAGGTGCACATGCCAGTAATTCTCACATGTGTGTGGGCACTTTCTGAAGAATTCATGGCAACATTCCGGAGAGAAGCTGGCTCTCATGATCAGGTGGGTCAAGAGAGCACAGCACCCATCCACAAGAATTCAAGCCAAGGAAGAACTCTCCTGACACCTGCATGTCTCCTCCATCCTGTGCAAACCCATGCTGGAGAGACCTGAAAGCAAGGGAACAAGGAAGGGGAGAAGGCAGGACATGCCATGAAAAACAAGAGAGACAACATCCCACCAAGTTACCCTTTCCACCACCCACTGTGCTCACTCAGGTCTCTCTGATCCACGGCCTATGCCTGGAACCACTCTGCTACCCAGCTCTGCTCCCTGGGACAACCCAGAATAAGACTGACCCTACTGACACATGGCAGACATGGGAAGATGGCATATCTTCATATTTCTGGTTGAAGAACCCCACTTTGTTTCAGCTCTTTCTTGGGAGAAGTTGTTCCTACTTCTTTGCCCTTCCGTTCACCTGCTTCTGGATTTCTTCTCATTAATCAATATCCATGTGAACACATGGCACCCAGAATAAGCCCTTAGGGTTCAGATGGTGGCCTGAGTAGTGACAAGTATGGCAAAGTCGTCACCTCTGGTGTTCCGGACACCTGGAGTTCTCAAGCATTCAAGTGTCTTGCATTCCAGACTATATGGATACAACACTCTAAAAGATCCAAACAGGTTTTGGGCCTTGAATCCACCTTGACCGTTGTCTTCTTCCCTAGTGGGGCCTTAGCAGTGGCATCTGCGACTCATGTCCCATAAGTTAGGTTGCTTCATATAACTGGAAAGCTTCTGTTTAGGTTAACTGAAGTCAACTCTATGTACTTTAAAAGTGTTTGTGCCGGACTCGGTGGCTCATCCTGTCATCCCGCACCTTGGGAGGCTGAGTTGAGTGAATTGCCTGAGCCCGCGGGTTCGAGACCCGCCTGGGCAACTTGGCGAGACCTCATCTCTACAATAAGTCAAAAAATTAGCCGGGTGTGGTAGCACGCGCCTGTAGTTCCAGCAACTTGGAAGGCTGAGGCGGAAGGATCGCCGGAGCCCAGCAGGTCGAGGCTGCGGTGGCCGGGAGCGGCCACTGCACTCCAGTCTGGGCGACAGAGTGAGACTCCAACTCAAAAAAAAAAAGTGTTTGTAACAGTGGATTTTGTCATGCAGAGGTCAGAAAATTACTTGACCAGAATGATGTGTAATACTGAATTTTGAATAAAACACTGTGTATTTCTACGTTATTGACTGGTAAATTATGGATTCTATAATAATAAAGGCCACCATATATTGAGCCCTTATTATGGGCCAGGCATTATACAAATACATTACATAAATCATCATACTTAATTTTCATTACAACTCTGTAAGGCAGGGGCTATTAATAGGCACATTTTAGAGATAAGAAAACTGAGGCTCAGCGAGATTAGATGACTTCTCCAAAATCACCTAACTAGTAAGAGAAAAGGCCAGCTTCCAAACAGAGCTCATAGCCACAATGCTCCCTCCAAATGTGAACTGAACTCTCTCTGCTATGTCCCATGCTGTCTCCCAGAACACAATGCCAATATCACAGCATTATTCTCAGTATGCCTTGTAATCAAACTTTTGCTAAAACTCTACTTATACGTTATACATTCTGCTAAATTCATTTACATATTTGTTAGCCTTTGTCTTACATAGCAGGTTTTTCAGTTTAGAATTTAAACATCTTAGGAATGGAGCCCATTTTATTCCGTCTTTGGAGTCTCCACTAGTGCCTGCTATAAAGTTTTTCCTGTAACCTGGTCTCAATAAATGTTACATTAGTGACACACATGTCGAAGAATGCATAGTACATAAGTAATACATCCACATATCTATAGAATTTCCTAATTATTTTCTTTTTGTACCACACAAGGCATGAAAAAGTATAACACATCAAAGGCGACTTTCCAAATAAAGCAAAATTCAACACACATTTATTTTTTGCCTTCTAGATGCAAGAAGCTGATCTAAAGAGAAGCTGTAGTGATATAAGCGTGGATAAGACCGGCTTCTGCCCTCAAGTTGCCATCTAGAAAGCAGGGCAGGTGCTACTGAGCTCATGAGAGTGGAACCCTGTCACTTTCGTTCACTATTTTGCCCCCAGTGGCTGGCTCCATAGATGCTACACAGTAAATGCCTTTATGTGTTGTTGAACGCCTTACTTGTTTCTAAAGCAATATTAAGGTCCTACTGTGTGTCAGGTACTAAGCAAGGCATTTTCACATACATCGTCTAAATTGAACCTCTAAACAAATATGATAAGGTATGTTTCAGTATCTCTATTTATAGATATGAAAACTTAGGCTTGAGGCAAAAGTTCTAAAGCAAGACAGACTGTGATCAGCAATGCGATACCGGCATTGGGTTCTGGGGACTCCAGGGACACAGAAGAAGGGAGCACAATTCACACTTGGATAACTTCCTGTTCCCAAATGCCTCATTCTTGATCCATAAAAATCATCTGACATTTTAGTAAGGACCATGCTTGTGCTAAATGCCCAAAAGAATTTACCAATGGCTGTGTGTGTAGGCTCCTGGGCTGTGAAGCCTCTCTTCACCTGATTCATTTGGGATTATGGGCAGGAAGAAGGATGCTCATAATGTGTGTGGGTTTTCACTTTTTACAGGGAGTTTAACCAATATTCCTTAGAGGCAGATCTTCCTGCCTCTTCACTTTAGATTGACGATCTGGAAACCCCAATCTGATGCGATTTTTTCAGGTTCACGGAATGAGATTGAGTAGAGTCATCTGTGGTTACCAGGTTTCTCTTCCCTTTGCAGCAGGAAAGAACGACTGGGAAGTAGCCTCACTGACGACTCTGCACGTCAAAGGCAGGTCAAGTTTCAGAGTGGTGCTTCACAGACACGTGCTGATCTGCCAGTAGGAGCCGATGAAGACGGTTACCAAAGCTTAAAGTTTAAAGTTTACATTGACAGGGATCTCCTAGATTATCCATGCAGCCATCTTGCAGATAAGCACTACCAGTGTAAAATTCAAACAGCAGAGACGAACAAAAGTCATTCAACGGGACTCTCATCTATGATCCAGGATACCTCTGCTGGACCAGCTTCCCCAGACCTACAAGTAACTTGTTTGTTCATTTATTCCTTTTTTAATCATTTATGTTTCCCACCCTTTAAATGTAAGTTCTGCCAACCTTGTCTGCTTGTTCAGCACCTTGTCCCCCTAGAGCCTAGAATGGCATCGGGCACATGACCGGTAGTGATGGCTGTGTTGAAGAAAAGTAAAGAAGGATAAAGGAGCAGAGAATGGAGGCTGGAGAGCAGACACTGAGTGTGGGAAGGGAGCAAGGTTGTCCCAAATTCAGAGACGGGGGACCACAAGGGCAAAGGCCCCAAGGCAGGAAACATGCTTGACCGGTTTGAGCAATGACACGAAGGCTCTGGTGGCAGATACGGAGTGACCAAGGAGGAGACAGTACAGACAAAAGGGAAGACAGAGGCCGGCTTGGAAGAACATGGCGTTTAGAGTTAGAACAACAGGGTTTCAAATCCCAGCCTGGCCACGTGCTAGTTATGTAACATTGGGATGGTTCCTCAAGCTTCCTGAATCCCTACCTACCAGATTTCTCCAAAGATGAACTGAAATAATACAGGTAAAGCACTTCGTGCGCTTGACTTTAGGGGCCATAGAAAAACGAGGAAGGCATGGTCTCCATCCATCAGGAACTCACAGCTGACTGACAACAGGGTCAGATGCCTGGTGGTGGTGATATCTAGCATCTATCAAGTAGCCTCTCACGCTGGTCACCCCGCTTCACATGCCTCATTTCTGCTCCTCACAGCAGCAGAAGCATATTTATTAGCTCCAATTTGCAGGGAGGAAACTGAGACTCCGAGAAGCTAATGAACTAGATCACCCAGCTAGATGGTGACTGAGCCAGGCCAGGTCTGGCTTGCATGCACTCACTGTGGCACACCGCCTTCCTAAGCAAGTGGGTCACCAGGACTGCGTTTGGTATTATACTAAGATATCATGGGGCACAGAGAGAAGCACTTCCAGCTCGCCTGGCTGCTTCACAGACGGGGTGGCATTTCAACCGGTCCTTAAAGGATTCGGCACCAGCCAGAACAAGGGGAGAACAGGGCATTTTGGGCAAGAGGACCTCCGTCAGGACAAAAGCACAAAATTGTGAAAGGCCTGGTGGGTTCTGGGAAAGGTGAAGAGTTCACCGACCCATGACCCCAGGAGCGGTGGGAGACAGGTGGGAGAGATCGCTAGGAGCAGATTGCAAAGACCTCGCCCACCAGCCGGGCCACGAAGCCAGCAGGCAGCTGGGAACCAGCCGTGATTTTTAAGCAGTGGGGAAGTGAACACGTCGAGTTTTGTTTCTGAAGGAACTGGGTGAGAAGAGGGAGGTCTTGACTTATCCTGTACCTGAAGAAAATGCCGCCTGACTTAGAAAGTGTCACTGAGTTTAATAGATAATGTTATTCATACATTGTATCAACAGTCTTTGGGGGGGGCACTGTGCTGGGGCCTATTTTAGGAAACTGCAGCTTTTGAAACGCTACATAAAAGAGTTGACATGCCACATTCACAGCTACCAAGGTCCCTTTGGGGGTGCCAAGTGTGCCCCAATCTCCCCTCCCTGGGCCCTGATCATTACCAGTGGAACCACGCCGACGACAAGGCCTGCCCCTGCTGCCTCCGGTGTGGGGGTGTGCTCTCCCCTTGATCATTCTCCCTCAGCCCCTCTTTCTTTCTCCCCGGCTCTGCCGGTGACACCCAGGAGGCCAGCCGCTGTGGCCTCTCCAAGGGATGCCTCCAGGTCAGTGGGTTGCCATGGTGATGCCACGGGCCCTGCCCCAGGGGCCGCTGAGTTCCAGGAAGGGACTCTGCCCTGCCTCCAAAGGGACAGCTCCACCCAGCCTCTGCTTGTATCCCTTCCCTTGCTCACCAAATATTAATTCAGCGCCTATTGTTTGCCAGGCTCTGAGGGGCTAGGGGTGAACACAGCAGACGCGGTCCCTCTTCTCAGGGAGCTTATATTCCGCAGTGGAGACGGGCAGAGACAAATAAGCAAGATGACTGTCACAGCAACAAGTGCTGTGAGGAAAATATAGCCATGAAATGGGAGACAGAGAGATGGGGGTGCTGCTGAAGGTAGTGGGGACACTGGAGGTCTCTCTGAGGGGGTGACAGAGCACAAAGTCCTGGGTGGGCGTGGGGTGTGTGAGGAGAAGCCAGGAGACTGGCGTGGTTGGTACAGGAAATAAGGTCAGAAAGTTGGGGAGGGCCTGAAGCCTGCAGGGACTTGCTGATCCTCCTAAGAACTTCACATTGATTCCAAGTGCGCTAAAAAATTGGAGGGCTTTAACACGCGACACAAACTGCAAGGCTCAGAGAGGGCAACTACTTGGGGACATGCATACATTCATCCCACCCTTCATTTGTCAGCTATTTTTGGGGTACCGTGTGCCAAGGACTGGCTACACAGGAGGGATACAGCCTCTACAAGACAGCCTCCTTCTTCATGGAGGGTTAGAGCTTAGCGTGGGAACCAGTTACAAATAATCACACAAATAGAGATGTACCACGAGAGTGCCACGGGAGAGAGAAAAAGGGAGGCCAGAACTCATCTGGGAGAGCTGGGAAGCTTCTTGGAAGTAGCATGAAACTGACAGCCGGAGAACGAGAAGGCGTGAACCAGGTCCAGAGGGAGGAAGAGTGTACCTGGCTAAAGGAACGGTATGTGCAAAGGCCCAGAAGCAGACAGAAGAGGGATACGTTTAAGAAACGGACAAGCAGCCTAAGCACAACTGCACACGTGTGTTCAGGTATTCATTCAGCACGTGTTTTTGAGACTGTCCTGTCTGACCAGCGCTCTCGGAGATGCTCGGGAGCATGCTCAGATGCAAACCTTGCTCCTGCCCTCAGTGTTACGTCAAGGAGTCTGGGTTTTATTCAGTAGGTGATCGGGAACCTCTACACATTTTTGAGTAGAGTAGGGCATAAGCCAAGCAGTCCCATAGGCTGCTCCATCTGGTGCTAAACACACCTCAGAGGGGAGAGAATGCAAGCAGGAGGCCACGGTGTAGGTGGACTATTGCACCGGTCATCCAAACCTGGACCCTTTTGAGATGGAAAACCCAGGCAAACCGGACCTTAATGATCCCCTCTGCAGGAGGCTATTATAGGCGAATTAAGTCTTAGAGGCCTGAACTGGATGGATGCAGTGAAGAAAAAGAAGAAAAAGATGTGGATAAGAAAAGAGCAGAATTGCACCCTCATTCTAGTTAACTCCATTCACTTTCCAGCTAATTCATATGACCTGTGTCTCCGTGTCTCTTCCTCATCAGCTAGAGTCTCAATCACAGCATAGAGCAGGTGACCTGAGGTGATGCTCATCACATTCTCCTGGAATGTGGCCTCCCAAAGCAGGCACCATCATCTCCATCCACATCATCATTACAGCAATGACTTTACCAGCATCACACAGCCAGGAGGCCACTGAGCCAGGACTAAATCTGACTTGAACCTGACCATGAACCTGTGTGATAATACCTATAATATATATGCTTTAAAGCCTCATCGGGAGTATAAGTTGTGTTGAACGTAACACCAAACACAAAGTAGGTACTAAGTAATGTTACTTCCCCTTCTCATTTCAGGAAAACTCGCTATATAAAACTCTCAAGGAGTTTAAGAACAAATAAGTGAATCAAGGAGTCCTTATTTACAATGTACAAGGAAAAAAAAAATTAATGAGGAAAGCCTCGAGGATGCACCAGTGCTGTCTGTTCACAGATCATGAACTCACCAACAGTCTCTAAAGACTAGAGAAAATTAAACTGAGGTGTTCGGTGCCATCTCCTGTCAGAGATAAACTCCATGGAAAATCAGATCTCCACTCTGAAAATCTCCTTGGGAACACCAGGGTTGATGTACATTACTGTATGACCAGGTTGTAAAACTTTCATTTCCTCTCAACTTTTGAGGGAGGCATACCTACTACTACCTAATGTCAGCAGACTTTTTATTTGCTTCTGTTTCTTTTATTACAATATTATGAAAATATCTAAAAATATGAAAATAATTATCCAAGCACGGCGGGTCTTAGCTCATATAATTTTTATATCACCCACCCTTGAGGAATCCTACTTTAATCCCTCCCCGATAACACCTTTCCTGTTTGATTCTTGGATCTCCTAGTATAACAGAAAGAACATGGCCTTAGAAGCCAGAAAGACACTAACACTAATCCTCCCCTTACAGTTGCAACCCTGAGCAAATTACCTAGACTCATGGGCCTCAATTTCCTTCCTATTAAAAAAAATTCAGCCCCGTGAGGTTAGTATGAGGATTAGGTGAAATAATATAAGCTCCTTAAGAGCTGACTGTTCCTTATTTGCCCACTATTCCCCGGACTTGGGACAGTACTTGGTCCGGAATAAGGAGTGGAAGAAAGTATAGAAAGGAGTGGGGCGGGGGAAGAAATGAATGAATGAAGCCCAAAACCATGCCTGGCACATAGTAGGGGATCATCGTAGTTCACTTATCAAGTACTTGTTTGCATGAAGCCTTGAGCCAGTCTTCCAAGAAAACGTGGAAAGAGATGCAGCATCCTTTGCAATACTATATTGATTTATCTATTAAGTATCAATCAGGCACCAACTGTGTGCAAGACACTCCAGAAGACACGATGCACTGTGCTAAGCACAGGTGACAATGACATAGATGGAAATCTTGAGAAACACATCAAATGAAGGTGGAAAGTACCCTTCCTCATGACGACAGGCCTTTAGTTGGTGAGGAGGTGGCCTGGTTTAAACAAAGCAGGATCGGCTTTGGTGCCATAATGAACCTCAGTTTGGAGACTCCCCCGCCATATTTTCCAATGCATGCGACTCACTCCCACCGAGCTTTCTCAGGTGAAAGATAGCTCATGGTTTATGAGGCAGCATCTCAAAAGACTGAACCAAATGGAAGAACATGTTTTATAACATTTTGATTTCTTTGCCTACGTGGTCCTTGTGTGTTGGTGGAAAGTCTTGGAAACCACTAGGGGAACACAAGGAGGAGCAAATGGTGCTCAAAGCAACTTCTGATTACTGAGTTTTTACAAAGTGCCAAGTCCTGTGCTGATCCCTTTCCATGATTACTTCATTTAATCCTCACAATACCCTAAGAGGTGGGTACTTGAATAATCCATTTTACTGACAAGCAAACTGAGGCTCAGAGAGGTTACATAATTTGCTGAGTTCATCTATCCAGCCCATGGCAAAACCAGTTCTCACCAGGCCTGCCAGATTTCAGACCTGTTAATGATTCCATCTGTAATTACAAGCTGTAACGTGCTATGCCAATGAAATGCGCTGTTATTTTAACAGCGAGGTTTGTATGTTGAACCTATTTTAAGCGACATCCCGTCTGTAAGTAAATAGATATGAAGCCCTTGATGATGTGTGTAAAGTGTCATATGTGCTAAAGTAACTGACAGGCAGGGAGCAGTCGACCCAGTGGTGGTGGCAGGTTGAACTCAGAAGCTCCGAGAATGACTTGAGATGAAAGGCACACGATGCACAGAGGCGCCCACGTAGGAAGGGGTGCCCGTGGGCGTTCTCAGTCAGCAGCAACCTGCTTCCAAAGTCACATCTCGATGGCAGCGGCAGCCAGTCGCCCACTGACACCCGTGACAGTGTGCTCCAAAGAACAGCAGTGTGAGCTGCTGTCTCCCACCAAGATGAGGGAATGACTTGACCTCCTGAACTTTATGTGGTGTAGGAGATATGCCAGACTGTTCATCTCTAAGGCCTTCCTTTCTTCTAGCTCCAGCTTTTAGGAGGCAAGGGGGAAGCTTGGCTTCGGGATCAGAGTAATCTGTGCTCAAACCTTGGTTTGACACTAGTGGTTTGGCCTGGACATGTTAACTAGGCCTTCCAGATCTCAGTTTTCTCGACTGTAAAGTGGCGATAATAATACCATAGGTTCAACATGAGAATTAAATGAGGTAACATGCATATATATTTAACTCAATGCCTGGAAAAAATTATCTGTTTTATTAATCTGCTATCCAATTTCAAAAAAGGGACTCGTATTAAAAAAAGAAACCAATAATTTTGAAAATAACTCATTGTCCTCCTGCTTTCGGTTACCAAACTGATTTTGTTTGTTGTTTTGTTTTGTTTCGTTTTGAGTTGGAGTCTCATCTGTTGCCCAGACTGGAGTGCAGTGGCCGCTCCCGGCCACCGCAGCCTCGACCCGCTGGGCTCCAGCGATCCTTCCGCCTCAGCCTTCCAAGTAGCTGGAACTACAGGCATGCGCTACCACGCCCGGCTGATTTTTTGATTTATTGTAGAGATGAGGTCTCGCTGCCCAGGCGGGTCTCGAACCCGCGGGCTCAGGCAATCCACTCACCTCAGCCTCCCAAAGCATGGGATTACAGGCTGAGCCACCGAGTCTGGCCAAAGTGATTTTGATGTAGTTTCCTCCTTTCATCCCATCCTTCCTTGGGTCTCCTAGCCTCTCTCCCTCTCTCCCTTCTTTCCTATCTTCCCTCCTTCTCAAAACGGTCTGTGTATCTCCAGGTGTTACTACACAATCCTACAGTTTTGGTGCTTACATTTCTTTAAAAAAAAAAAAGAAAAAGAAAACCTTTCTCAATATCAAGAAAAACTTTGATGGCTCGTTGGCTCAGCCTGTAATCCCAGGACTTTGGGAGGCCGAGGCCAGTGGACAGTCTGAGCCCGCGGGTTTGAGACCAGCCCGGGCAACTTGGTGAGACCTCGTCTCTACAATAAATCAAAAATGAGTCGGGCACAGTAGCACGCGCCTATAGTTCCGGCTACTTGGAAGGCTGAGGCAGAAGGATCACCGGAGCCCATCAGGTCGACCTGGGGTGGCGTGAGTGTGCCACTGCACTCCAGCATGGGCAACGGAGTGAGACTATGACTCAAAAAGAAAAAAAAGAAAGAAAAAGGAAAAACTTTGCCAAAGAAAACAGGATCCAGAGGGAGCCCTTGTTTGGATCATCCATGACTGGAATCCCTCTGGACTGCTTTGTTCTGCAGGCCTTTCGGGCAGTGCTCAGGGCTCAGTCAGTCTCCACATGAGGCTAGGAGGCTGGCCTGGTGCAAGCACGTGGGGTGAGGTCTGGGCTGCTCCCAGCACCTCCTCAGCAGTGCCCTGTGGGTAGCTGAGGTGGAGAATGCCCCACAGCTTGGGCACCCAGAGGAAACCCCAACGAAGCAGAGAAATAATTTATTCTTCTAATCACACCAAAGTTTTCAAACTTTCAAATGAAGCCTTGATTAGAAGAAAAGCTGTGTTTTTTCTAAAAGCCTGGCATTTCTGAAAAGGTCCCCTACCCAAACCACAGTGACCTCAAAAACTCTGCCCACTGAGTTGAAAATAAAAGTTCATGGAGACCAAAGGCCCTCTCACAGCAACTGCTCAATGCTTTAGAAATCTTCTTTCCAATGCTTACGAGTTTTAACATTTTAAGTGAGGGCCTCAAGCCTTCTAGAAACTTTCTTCCTTGGAAACTTCCAGAGCCTTCTCAGTCAGACTTACTTCTTTTTTTTTCTTTTTTTGAAGGAAGTCTATTTGATTTGATTTTTTTTTTTCTTTTCTTTCTTTCTTTTTTTTTTTTTTTTTGAGTTGGAGTCTCACTCTGTCACCCAGACTGGAGTGCAGTGGCCACTCCCAGCCACCGCAGCCTCGACCTGCTGGGCTCCAGCGATCCTTCCGCCTCAGCCTTCCAAGTAGCTGGAACTACAGGCGCACACTACCACGCCCGGCTAATTTCTTTTTGATTTGTTGTAGAGATGAGGTCTCACCAAGTTGCCTGGGCGGGTCTCGAACCCTGTGGGCTCAGGCAATCCACTCACCTCAGCCTCCCAAGGCGCGGGTTTACAGGCTGAGCCACCGAGCCCGGTTGATGTTTTTTTCTTTTCGTCTTTTAAATTTTAATGATGTGGGGTACAGCTCAGGGTTAGGTATACAAATATTCATCATGCAGGTGCCCTTGTTGATGAGGTGTGCCTCCCCCTTCCCCAGACTTATTTATTTTCTATGATGTCAAATAATGCTTGATGTAAAAACTATTTTGCTTTTGAAAAAGGAAGCATCAAGTAAAAGAAATAAAAATCCCACAAACAGAAATTTTAGCCTGCTTAGTAGTTATGTAAGGACAATATAAAATTAATGATTTTCTTTTTGATTTAACAAAGAACTTCAGACAGGCACCCTAATTATTACTCACCCTAGATTTATTACCAGCTTTGGAAATGAACACCATGAACAAACATGGCAAAAATGTTTAAAGTAATCAGTCAATTCTATCATAAATAGGCTTGAGTTTACGCCATGGGCCCAATTCTGGAACTTTATAAAATTCTAACTGCAGTAGAAACTTGACCTACTCATAAATATTTAGATTCAGTACACAAATTATAAACATGTTGTATGTATAAACACCCTAAATTTAGACCAGTCATTCAGAAAGAGATGATGTAAAACTCAAAAAAGTCACTCATGCTCCTTTTTTAAAATTATAAATTCCATCACTGTAATATTTAAAGAAACAGTTTCTTCTGCAAAAGTCTGATGTTACTTTCTATGACGTCACGGCAGTATCAAAATTCAAAAAAAAAATGCACCGACAAAATTTTCTTCACAAAACGCATTTGTGCTTCAAAAATTAGATGCTGGCTTGGTGGTGTAATTAGCAATCACTAGTCACTCTTAAGATTACTCAAACAACGATTCCAAATCTAGCTCAAAGACCAGTTCACTCGTGTTGGTTGATGGTACAATCTTCTCCAACATGATGGATTCAGGACATCGATGCTTATGGAGTGGTAATTCTTCGTTCCGTTAAAATAAAAACCTACTATATTCAGCAATCTCATTATGCTGCATCTAAACACAGACCTTTAGCACAACTGGGTGGACAAAAAGCACACAGGACACAAAGCACTAACTACTCTTTGCTGGGTTGCAGCCTTTCAAAACCTTCCCATGATCCCTTTAAATGTAAACAAAACCATCACAAAAATACAGCTTCAATACGTCCAGGTTCACCTGTCTACTAATTAATTATTGCTTGCTCAGAGGCAGATTATGATTTTATTTCATTTATTTATTTTTGGAGTTGGAGTCTCACTCTGTCGCCCGGGCTGGAGGGCAGTGGTACACTCACAGCCACCCCATGGTCGACCTGCTGAACTCCAGCAATCCTTCCATCTCAGCCTTCCAAGTAGCCGGAACTATAGATGCACTAATTTTTTTATTTATTGTAGAGACAAGGTCTCACCATGCTGCCCAGGCTGGTCTCGAGCCCATGGGCTCAGGCAATCCTCTCGCCTCAACCTCCCAAAGTGCTGGGATTACAGGTTTGAGCCACCGTGTATTGAGAAATAACCAAGCACAGAAGTGGAAACTATATACATTTTAAAATGTTCCTGCTCTGAAGGTCGGATAGGCCACAACAGAAACTCATCTGCTGGAGCGAGTCAGTCCAGCACCAGTTGCCTGAATTTGGACCAAGTTCAACTTGAAGCAAAATGACTGCATTTTATTCTTTTTCTGCTTTTTATGATCTCTTTCTCTCTTTAACATTTCAAGAACTCAAAACCCACAATGTCGGTAAAAATCAAATTATAAAGACAGAAACCGAACAAATGGACATTCCATTCTCACAGTTTAAAAATATGTATGCAAGAAAGGCAGCAGAACCAAACTCTCCGCATCCTGCTAAAATGAGTTTCAGAGAACAGGTGAAATAGAGTTTTCTATTTCCTGAAAACCAAGTGTAAAGTGATCCTAGTCATTAAAACAGCCTACAAGTGTAAGGGGGTTGGATGGGAGGAAGAGGAAAAGGGGGTGAAGAATGTGGCCATCAAATTCCAGAACTGGAAGGGTACTCGCCAGGGACCTGCGACCCGTGCGGACGCTGAGTGCCCTGGACTCTGAGTTCCCGGTAGACCTCTTCTTCCAGGACTCAAATTCAAGCCCACAGGTGTCGCCTCTACAAAAACACATTTCCCACTTCCTTTAACCGACTGGAAAACACAAGATGAAATCGTGTGGGGGGTGAGGAGGGAGAAAAAAAAGAAAGAAAGAAATCGTGGCAAATAGGGGCACCTAAAATGCCTTCTCCATGGGAAAGGTACAGAAATGAAATTGAAATTAGTCCTTCCAGTCCAAAGCTTTCATTAAAAAAGTGACTGAGCTTGACATTAAAACTGAGGTTGGGTCTACACAGTATTTAAAATCTAGGAATGCTGAAATAGTCTATTTTTTTCCAATATTCTTACCCCCTTCTCCCACTAGACACCTAGAATTGGGCATAGGAAGGCCAGATAATTATTATTTTTAAAAATAACAATAAGATATGCCATTTACTAAGCAATATTTAGAAACCAGTCATTAAATCAAACACTTAACATGTACAGTCTCAATGAATGCTCCTAACAGCCCTGGAAGGCAGGGAGTAGACATTTTCACAAAGAAGGAAATTGAGGCTTAGAGAAGTTAGATATTTTGTCCTGGGTCACACAGCTAGAAAGAGACTGAGGCAGGAATTAAACCTTGGTCTGTCTGACTGGCAAAGCTTGTTCTCTTCAACAAGTTGCGCTATATACACCTGAAGTCGTATTTTAACACTTATCTGTGAATGACTTCTAGATGCAATATATTGTTTGTTAAAGTCCCTAAAGGCTTCATATATGATCATGTGACTTCATGGCTTTTGCCTCATTAGACTAGTCTTACTGAGCATGAATGAAGCCCTGACATTCTCAGAGACAAAGCAGCGAATCCCAAAGATGAAAGTACGTTTCACATACAGTAACAGAGATATGAATGCTCTGCATGTGTCCCTATTTTGTCAACAACAATTTAAATGTCTCCACAGTTTAAAGGACTACCAACACTTTTATAGAGGGAGAAAATAGCAAGTCCTTTACCTTTGCCAAAGTGATACTTGCTTTATTGGGCATTCCTTCGGCTGCCAGTCTTTCCCTCATTAAAAGAGAGAGAAAAAGAAAGAGAGAGCCCAGTATAGCTTCATGACTAAGTGCATGTCTTAGAGCCAGACAAGCACTCAGATCCTGGTTTTGCCATTTATGCCTCTCTTGGACATCCTTTTTCTGCCATGACTTCTCACTGCATAAAATGAGGCAGATAATAATAGTATCCATAACATATGTATGAGTGTGTGTATATAGATAGAGTTTTCTAATTTATTTTTTATTTTATTATAGAGAAGAGGTCTTGCCAAGTTGCCCAGGCTGGTCTCGAACCCGCCGGTCAGGCAATCCATTCGCCTCGGCTTCCCAAAGTACTGGGATTACAGACTGAGCCACCAAGCCCAGCCTGTTTTTTTTTTTTTTTTTTTTTTTAAGTGAGAATGTCTTACTATGTTGCCCAGGCTGGAATGCAGTGGTAATTTACAGGAGTGATCATCGCACACTCCAGCCTCAAACTCCTGGGCTCAAGTGGTCCTCCAGCCTCCGTTTCCCATGTAGCTGGGACTATGGGTGCACACCACTGGGCCTGACCCATAGCATATATATTTTAAAAATACAACTAATAACATATTTAGGGCACTTAGTGCATGCCTGGTGTATGAAAAGTGTTCAATAAACATTAGCTTTACAATGCAAATGAAAAGTTTAGCTTCTTCCCGGCATTCTGCCTCAGGAAAGTTAGGCACATGAGGAGAGTGATTTTGCTTCCCAGGCTATCAAGCTATGTCTTGCCAGCCCTGCTTCTAGGGCTCAGACACTCATTGAACATGTCAGCGTTTAGCTCTAATATTGCCCTTAGCCTGTTGGTTTCCCCATTTAAACTGTGACTACTAACAGTTCCTTCTTTATAGCGTTGTGAGCATTACATAGATGATGTATTTAAGTTAAAATGCTTAGCAAGGCGAAGATGCAGTAAGTCCTGGATTCATGTCATCTGTTCTGCCTTTCTTTCTTTCTTTTTTTGAGAAAGCAGGATTTATTGAGAGGACAGAGAGGCTCCCACAGAGAGAGGGGACTCGAAGGGGTTGTCCCTATTCTGCCTTTCACATTTCACACTCACTATGACCCATCAGCTGGTTGTATCCACCCCATAAGGAAACTGAGGCTCAGCGACATGAAGCTTCTAGACGCAATGCTCACAGAGCATTTGGCAGAGCCGCCCTGTGAAAGGTAGCTACCTTCCCATCACCATGCTCTGCCTTTAGGACTTGTTTTCTGCATATTGCTTACCACTGCTGAAATTAACTATCTGTGTTTAGTTATTTTTCCATCTAGAACTTATAATCTGGAGGAGCAAAGGTGGCATTTTGTGTTAAGCTCAACAGCTAGCCGGAGCGCTGGGTGCATAAGAAACATAGTTTTCTTGAATGAATGAATGATTGAAGAAAGTCAAGAGTGTCTGTATCCAAAATAGATACTCACCCGCTATGATACACTGCCTCCCATCCCTGCCATCAGTTAAAATCCTCTTCAAATGCAATCACGGGATTCCCTCAGAAGAATTTTCTCTAGAGCCCAGAGAAGACAACATTCGATGCTCCTCCAACCTTCCTCCACATTTTTCCCTTCTCAACAAGTGGGATTCAGATATGCCTAAAGGCCTTGTTATAACCATACCCTGCCGTGGCACCGCTGCTGTGTCCTGGTGAAGCAGCCTGGGTGGGGAGACTGGAGTCTGCTCTCCAATCCAGCCTCGCCACAAGCTATGACCTCAGGCGAGTCCCAGACCCTCTTTCCTCCTAAGCAGAGACTAGGCAGAGTTGTGGTAAGGCTGGAATGGCGAGTGTGTGGGAGAGTACCCGCAACAGGACTGACGCATGGCGGGTGCTCAACAAGACGGAGCATCCATTCCTTGTTCCTCAAGGCTCCAAGAGGACACCATTCACATGTCCCTGGTAGCGCTCACCTCTCTCCATGAGTCCACACCTCCTCTCATCAAATTATTATGGAATCCTTGACAGCGAGGACTGTGTGTGATCCTGTTCATCTCAGGGTGTTGGGTGAGGGTCTGCCACCCAACACCCTCAGGAAGTGAAATAGAATAAAACCCAACGTATCCTTTTTAACCTTTGCTTGACAATTCTAAATAATCTCATTCATTCTCTCTCCCCTAAACCTGAATAAAGTTGCAAATGTCTAAAACAGAATGAAAGGGATGAAAACAACAGCAGAGATGCCTCCCACCTTTTCCATCCTGCAGAGCTTTGGGGTCTCTGGAGGGGCAACTGTAACAAGTAGGGTGGACTCTCTGGGATCTGTGGAGGTGATCCGACTCTCCAGTCTCCCAACGCGTGATGTCACCACCTCAGCCTTTCTGGCAAAGACGCTGAGGCAAACAAACACACCAACTTGGCTTAGAATCACAGTCTTAAAATGCTGGAAATGAAAGAGAACCCCTATGTGTCACAAAAATGCCTCTCTCGGGGGGCACTTGTCAGGATCAGTGTCCGTAAAACAAAGTACCCAGACGACTTCACGTAGATGTCAGAAGACATACACGGACACCTGCATAAAACTGGGTGGCAGAATTTCAGATGGACCATAGGGATCGTTACATCCAGTCCATTCATTTGCAGATGAAGCAAAGTGGTCGCAGGGAAAAAGGAAAAGCTTCTTTGCCCAAATTGTCTTCAGCAGGTGTTCCCAGGTGTCAGAAGGAACTCACTCTTCCTAAAGGCTTAAGCAACGGAGAGAGGATAGAGTCTAGCTTTCCTTCAGTGACACAAATTATGGCACATTGGTCAGTGTGTATTCCTATCCAACATATGTGAGGGTCTGTGATGCTGGTTTCGTCATCTAGAAGCATTTTGGTGTTCCCTAACTTGACATCGGATGCAGCCCCATCGAATCTAGTGTCTTTCAGTAAATCCCTTTGGGATGCAGGGAGTTGACCAAAAACACGAAATGCACCACAGGTGGCATTGAGGAAGGAAAATTAAGAACCTTTTAAAAAAATAGTTATTCAAGGTCCTTGACTCTTAAAATCCTAAATGACTCACAAAAAAGGTTAGTATATCGTTATTTTGAGGAATGATTCACTAGTTGTGCAGGGGACCAGTTCAGACAGTGCTAACCAGCTCATATATGGCTTCCCGGATTGCACAGCAAAGCCAAGGAAGAGAGAGAGACAGAGCCGTCTAACTTGTCAGAGAATCCCAGCCTGAGAGCTGTCTGACCCTTCATTTTACAGGCAAGAAAAGAGAATCCTGGAGACGCTAGAAGATGAACCTAAAGTCGCATTATACGTGGCTGAGCTGGAACCATAACTCAGCGAGTTCCCCACCATCAAAAGGAAAAGCCATCAGATGTGATCGGTCTTCTCTGTACCCTCACCCCATCCCCAAGACTTCTGGCGAGGCACCTCCTCTTCTCTTTCCCCCTCACCCCAACTCATCACGCTTTCAGATCCGGTCTGAGAAGGGGGGCGAGAGATTCATCCCGGGCGACCCACGGGTCGTGGGGAAGCGAGCCAGAACCTTTCACGTTGGTGAGCCTGTGGCTCTTGGGAGGGGCGGGCGCACTGCCCAGCTGGCGCCGAAGCGCGGGACAGGGAAGGAGGCTGGAAGACAACCCGGAGAGGAGGGGTGGGAGAAAGGACTCCCGGGCTGGCGGAGAAAAGGTGTAGCTGCTGGAGAGAAATTAGAGACCCCGGCGCCTCTGGGAAGCGGGATGGTCCAGCACTCACACAGCGGCGGGGAGGCCCCCGGCAAACTCCTCTCTCCTCCGCGCACTCGGCCCTTTGTTGTCGGCCTCTGCCTCTGGCTCCCGCTCATGCCCTCCGGCCCCCGCCCCCCCCGAAGTCACCCCAACTGCACTCATAATATTTTGCTTTGCGCCGGGTCTGTTTTCCACCAGCAACTTCCAGCAGTCTCCATGGCGACGCGCCGGGGAGGGGGGCGGACACGGCTATGGAAATCCCAGGCCCGAGGCGCCGCGCGGCCCCTGCAAACTTTTCCGGGTCTCTGGGTCCCGCAGGCGGGGTGGGCAAGCGCGCTGTCCCGGGCCGCCGCGCGGAGCCTGGCAGGTCCGGGGGTCCGGGGACCCGGGGACCCAGCCTGCGTGCGACCTCCGCGCCGGCGAGGGCTGGTTCCGGGCACCTGGTACCACGCGGTTCTCACTTGACCCCGCTGCCAAATCCAGAAGCCGGCGCTTCGCAGGTGTTAGAGGTGGGAGGACGGGGAGGGAGGGAGGAGCGCGCCCGGGGTGGGGGGCGAGACCATCTCTCTTGGGAGCGGGAGCCCGCGCGAGCGAGCCGGCAGGCCTGTTACCTGGGGTGAAGGCCGCAGCTACCACCCCAGGGTTGTGCCAAGGGGTGGGTGGAGGAAGCCCGGGCTCTGTTCCCTCCAGGGCGCACTCTGCCTCGTGGGCATCGCGCCAAGGCCACTGGACGTCCCTACCTCGGGGCCCACACAGCGAGTGGCAGAACTTTAGACAGAAAGTGTGCTGAGCCGGGGGCTCGTCGCCTCGTATTCCCTCCCGCCGGCGCGGCCCCGGGGGCTCCAACCGGGCCCCCAGAGTCCTCTGACCGCCCCAGCTCTGGGTTCTGGAGATCGGGACGGAAAGTGGGCAGAGGCAGGAGTTCTGGGAAGCGCTTGGCGGTGCCCCTCTCCGACGCACCGTCCCGTTTCACAAGAAACGACCCCTTCGGTGGCGTAGGCGACGGACCTGGCCCCGGCCCACTTTGTACAAGTTCTCGGTGGCATAAAATTGGACCCAAC
>NW_007232408.1:0-67294 GCF_000164805.1 Carlito syrichta
TCTGGACCAAGGCTTTTTTTTGTAGGAAGTTTTCTTATTACATAGTCGATTTCCTTGATTGTTATTGGTCTATTTAGGGTCTCAATTTCTTCTTGTTCCAACCTGGGTAGGTTGTGTGATGTCAGAAAGTCCTCCATTTCCTTAAGGTTTTCAAGTTTGTTTCCATACAAGTGTACGTAGTAGTCTCTAATGATCTTTTGTATTTCTTCAGGGTCAGATGTGACTTCATCTTTTGTGTTTCTGATTGTGCTTATTTGGTTTTTTTCTCGTTTTTTCTTGGTCAGTCTAGCTAGGGGACCATCAATCTTGTTTATCCTTTCGAAGAACCAGCTTTTTGTTTCATTGATTTTTTGTATTATATTTTTGTCTTCTATGTCCTGGATTTGGGCTTTTATTTTGGTGATCTGGATTCTTCTGCTGAAATTAGGGTTTTTGTGGTCTTGCTTTTTCCAGCTTCTTTAGGTGGCTTGTTAGGTTGTGAATTTCTGTTCCTTCCATTTTCTTCATGTGTGTTTGTAGGGATATAAATTCCCCTCTTACTATAGTTTTCAGGGCATCCCAGAGATTTTGGTAAGATGTTTCTTCATTTTCATTTGTTTCCAGGTATCTTTTGATCCCTGTTTTGATTTCGTCGTTGACCCAGGAGTTGTTTAGCATCATGCTGTTTAGTGTCCATGTCTTTGTGGGTTTTGGGGGGACTTTGTTGGTGCAATGTTTATTTTTATTACACTGTGGTCCAAGAAGGTGTTTGGTAGAATTTCAGTCCTTTTAAATTTGCTTGCTTGATTTATAGCCAAGTATGTGGTTGATCTTAGAATATGTTCCATGTGGTGATGAGTAGAATGTGTATTCTGTGGTCTTTGGATGGAGTATTCTGTAGGTATCAATTAAGTCCATTTGGTCCTAAGTCACATTGAGGTTCTGGATCTCTTTGCTGATTTTTTGTCCTGATGATCTGTCTAGGGTTGTGAGTGGGGTATTAAAGTCCCCAGTTATGATAGTGTTCGAGTCAATATCTTTCTTTAGTTTTCCAAGAAGTTGCTCTATGAAAGTTGGCGCACCTGTGTTGTGTGCATATATGTTTAGGATAGATATTTCTTGTTGATGGATTGAGCTTTTTATCATTATGTAGTGGCCTTCTGTATCTTTTTTGATTTTTAATAGCTTGAAGGGTATTTTGTCTGAAATTAAGATAGCTACTCCTTCTTTCTTTTGTATTCCGTTCTCCTGAAAGTTTGTTTCCCATCCTCTTACTTTGATTCTGTAGGTGTCCTTTCTAGTGAGGTGAGTCTCTTGAAGGCAATAGATTGTTGCCTGATGATATTTTATCCATTTTGCCATTCTATGTCTTTTCAGTGGTGCATTTAGTCCGTTCACATTTAGGCTAATTGAAATGCAAGAGTTGATCCCTGTCATAGGGTTCTTACAGAGTTGTTGTTTGTTTGTTGTCTTTCTTTGGGTTTTGGAGTTGGTTCATGTGTGTTTTTAATCTTTTGCCTGTACTCTTGTGAAGAATGTTGTTGTTTTTTCTTTTTTCTTCTGTGTTCAGTACTTTCTTAAGTGTTTCTTGTAGAGGTGGTCTGGTGGCAGCATAGGTTCTTAGGGATTGGATGTCTGGAAAAGATTTCAATTCTCCCTCACTAATGAAGCTTAGTTTGCTGGGTAGGTTATTCTTGGTTGAAATTGTTTCTCTTTTAGAACTTTGACATAGGGCTCCACGCTCTCCTGGCCTGAAGGGTTTCTGTGGATAAATATGCTGCTATTCTAATTGGTTTTCCCTGGTAGGTAGTCTGGCCGTTTTCTCTTGCTACCTTTAGGATTTTTTCCTTTCATAGCTTCTTGGTTTAGGTGAATTATTATGTGTCTGGGAGTTGGTCTTCTCATTTGTTGTCTTGCAGGGGTTCTCTGAATCTCTTGTGTTTGAATATTTTCATCCTTAATGAGATGAGGGAAGTTTTCTTGAATGATTTCATGAAAATGTTTGTTCCAGTGTGGCTTCTGTTTCTCTTTCTGCCTCAGGAAGCCCAATTACTCTTAGGTTTGGTCTCTTGAAGTGATCATTCATCTCTTGCAGGTTTTGTTCTGTCTTTTTGAGCTTCTTTTCTATGCTTTTGACAGTTTGAGTTAGTCTGTGTTTTGGTCTTCGAGCTCTGAGATTCTTTCTTCTGCTTGGCTGATTCTGCTTTCCATGCTTATTAGTCTGTTGTTCATTTCCATCACAGTATTCTTTACTGCTGTCATTTCTGACATCAGCTCCTTCCTATTTTCCTCTTGTCTCTCATCAATGTTTTTGATTCTCTCCATTAATGTCTTGATGTCTGGGTTTGTTGCATGTAACCAGTCATTCTGGGGACTCTTCATTGTTTGTGTTCCAGAATCTGTTTCTTCAGTGTCTGATTTCCCAGGGGTCTGTGTATGACCTATATTCTTCTTTTGGTTTTTCTTCATTTGTGCGGTTTTTCCCCCTCCCTACTTTTTCCTTCCCTCCATGTCACCATCTTCTTTAATTCTGTTATTCAGGGGTAAAGGGATTGGTTTTACTTCTGTTTGTTCAATCTCCTATTCTTTATGTATGTCCTCTTACTTTGTTCAATTCTGAAGTTGCACTGTAGGTTGGAGGTGGTCCTTTTTGCAGTTTTGAGATTTACTTAAGGGGAGAGCTGTGATTCAAAATCTGTCTGTAGGTCCTGGTATTCGCTGACAAGTGTGTGGATAATGTGGAACCCACTTCCTACTGCCCTGGAATCTGTCCGTGCAGTGGGGCTGTAGGTTTACTCCCTGAAATAAAATGTGGTTAGCAGAGGGGAGAGAATGGAGCAGATAGTGGATTGAAGAGGGGAGTGGAGAGATAGAGGAGTAAGGGGGGAAACAAACAAGTGTGCCAACAAATATAGAGAGAGGCCTATACTGAAACAGATAAAAACAATAGACCACAGTTACAGACGAACCAACTCTCATACAAAAAAATAAAAAATAAAACTAAAACATATAGTGATGCTAACATACAAGCTAACCAACCACCTTGTTAGTGGGCTGTTCCTCTATACAAAGATATGGTTTACAGAGAGAAGAGAAGAGAAGAAAAAGGAAAAGGAAAAGAGAAAAAAGGGAACAATACAGTAGGAATAGAATTAAGTCATTAAACTAATAGAATCAATGAAGCACACTCTGAGACATTTCTTTTAAGTCCAATGTCCTTTCAGGTCTGATTTCTAGTTTTCTTTTCAAGCTGGTAAATTAGTTTGCAGTTAGGTCAGTTGCCCCTGATCTGCTGTGAAGGACAGTTCAGATTACCCTCCGTTCAGCACTCTGGTCTATGTCTTTATCAAGCTTGTTTCTCCCGTTTCGGTGTTGTTACCTTGAATCGCCAGCAGGTGGTGCTATCTCAGCTGCTCGCCCCAGAGGGGGTGGGGCCGGACAGGAACAAGATGGCTGCCTGCCTCTGAGCAGGCAATAGGAGCCTTACGCCGGGCGGGCAGGACAGTCTCGGGTGCAGGAGAGGTGGCAGCGATCCCAGCAGATCTTCCCTGAAGGGGTTTGGTGTGGATCGCCTCGGGCCTAGGTGGTGTGATGTGCTACCCGTCACAGAGGACACGACAGCGGCGGGAACGGCAGTGGCGGTGGGGGGAGGGGCTGCAGCGGCAGCCGCAGTGGCACTGTTTTTGCTGCAGTAACTGTCCAGACAGTTGCGATGTCCCAGCGGTGGCAATGGCCGAGCTCTGTATGAAGAGCAGTTTGCAATGTTGGAATCCCCAGCCCCCTGGGGCGAGAGTCAGAGACCCACTGCAGGTCTCCTTTGCAGAGGGCTTCAGAGACCCGGTTGCCCCGTCTCCATCTTCAGAATCAAATCTTTTAGTTCATTTGTTATCAGCTATAAATCTCTGAATTTTTTTTTTTTTTGAGTCAGAGTCTCACTCTATCACCCAGACTGGAGTGTGGTGTCACATGGCCATGGCAGCCTTGCCCTTCTGTTCTTAGGCCATTCTTCAGTCTCAGCCTTCCAAGTAGCTGGAATTACAGATCCTTGCCACTGTGTGATAAATTTTTTGGCTTATTGTAGAGGCGAGGTCTTGCCAAGTTGCCCAGGCTGGTCCTGAACTCCTGGGCTCAGGCAATTCTTTTGTCTCCACATCCCAAAGTGTGGGATTACAGGTGTGAGCCACCACAGACAGTCCCTAATCTCTGAATTTTTGATTAGGTCACACCTCTATAATGATTTCCCAATGGGCAATAAACAGGAGATCCATTCTTAAGAGTCTAAATTTGGGAAATATATTAAGTTCTTTCTAAAAGTAACATAAATCATCAATTAGATATCTGACTTCCCAAATACAATAACTTAAAAAAAATAGTAAGTTTAATATGAAAACAGCTGACTTTGTTTTTCTCAGCTAGTACTTTCTCCATTGCTTCCTCTTGCTTCCAGTACACAGTTAACTGATTACCATAATGGTAAATGACAATGATACATCAAATTAGATATTTATATTCATTTGTATTATTACATATTTATTATTTAACTAACTCTTATAATACTTCTAGAGGTTGAAAGGTAAATTGTCACTTTTATGGATAAAAAGATTGAGAGTCAGAGAAGTTAAATTACTGCCAAATGGAAAAGTTAGTATTTTATTTTGCAAAGTGTAACATTAAAAACAAGCCTATTGTCTACTATCTTCCTTACTTACTAAATGATATGACATTTTGCTGCCTAAGAGTAAGATGCTTGAAATCAGGGAAAATTTAGCTCTTGCAAAAACTCACTACATTGTCTTACTTTGCCTTATTCTAGTGAAAATTTCATTATAGGTCGTGGAAAAGGTTTAGGGCTTTTCTACGCTTATTATTCTGTGACTTATCTAATTAAGGAGACAGATAATTTAACCCTCTTTATTTTCCTTGAATTTTTGTTTTTCTGTACACATCTACCCAGCCATGCAGAATTCAGGATTTATAATTGAGTACTCAGGGAAATGTTGTTATAAGCTGTCATTATAACAAGAAGGTAAGTGACGTAAGGGGGCAGACAAAAATTCACATGTTACTCTCATGATATGGAACTTTTGATCTAATTTCATTCAGTAATTTATAGAAGTGGTCCAGTTATCAAATATTCATAAATTGGCAAATATAAGTGCAGTTTGGTTGAAAAGGTAGTCTGCCAAGAATGATAAATTGTTGTTTATAGAATTCTAGACAGTTCAAAATATACCCAAGCCCCTGCTAACCTAGAGAAGCAGTGACCTCCTCTGGAGTTCCTTGTTTCATGGCTCTGAGTGGTGGGTAAGTGTTGGGTGGAGGAAATGGTATGAGGGGCTGTGATCAGAATTTTTGGATTCTGACCCTTGTGGCAGCTGAGTAGCTGACCCTGTGCCATAGTCACATTCTTGGTTACCCTTATAAACACCGGACATGTGTACCTAAGGGCTACTACCCACACCTTCTCTTTAGGGTTCATCTTAGTCTGTTTTGTGCTGTATAACAGAATATCATAGACTGTATAATTTATAATAGACAGAAGTTGATTGATTCACAATTCTAGAGTCTGGGAAGTTCAAGATTGAAGGATCAGCATCTTGCAAGGGCATTCTTGCTGTGTCATCTCATGGTAAAGGCAGAAGAGCAAGAGAGAGTAAGAGAGGGAGAGAGGGAGGAAGGAAGAGAGAGAGATAGCATGAGAGCAAAAAAAGGGGCTTAACTCATCCTTTTATGAGAAACTCACTGAGAGATAACAGTATCAATTTACTAAAGAGGGTAGATCCCTCATGGACCAATTATTTCTTTTAGGCCCCACCTGTTAAGATTGTTGCCTCAGGGGTTACGTTTCTAACACATGTTCTCTGGGGACACATTCAAACCATAGTAGGCATGGTCCTAAAGATAGATGTTGAGATTTATAACACACCTGAAGTCAGACAGTACTATTTCATTTGCCTTTGCTGAAAACTGTTTGAAGTAACTCAGGACCAACTCAAAGTATTTAAAGAATGTTGTATGCTGTTATTACTTTACAACAAGGAGAAAATTCATAACCAGAAAATTAATTTTCTAATTTTAAGGAGTTTAAATGCAAACAATATAAATGATTTCAGACCCTCTTAACATGTCAAATTAATTTTTGAGAACACTTTTGTGAAATGACCCAGTATTCATTCTATGCTCTTCTTTCTGAAAATTCACTTGAAGCATAGACCCATGCAGAATTAAACAAGCACTTTTTGGGATTAGCCAAGGCTGAGGCTGGCTTAATCTACTCAGTGTTCACTCACTCACATAGGCATGATGATGTGATAGAAACAGCACTGAACCAGAAATTGAGGGACCTAGATTCTGGAACTGACTTTGTCTCGTCTTTATTTTGTGTCCTTGAGTAAAATGTTAAAAGATAAGACTAGGTAATTTTCATTCACTTTAGCTCTAAAATTCCTTGGATTTTATAATTAGGATTTTGCCAGGACTCCTGGAACCATGTGTGTGCCATTTCTTTGCCCCTTCCTTTTGAGTCTCAAGCCTCAGCAGTAACCCACTCTAGGCATGGCTCATTCTCATCCTTGGGCTTGTTGCGAAGCAGTGGGAATTTGATGTGAAGAACTTTGCTAGACTAAACTGCTGCCAGTTACTCTGTATCTCTGTTTCTCCCTACTTTGTACACACCAAGGGACAGATGTTGATGCAGCATGACTTTACTTTTTCCAAAATGAATTGTCACTATGAAAAAGATGGGACTGATAGACTTTGTATTTAAACTAATGAGGAGGAATTTAACATACGAGTGTTGTATGGAGTCATCTTTCTACTGTTTTTCCTTATGACCTCTTTTTGACTCTGCTCATTTTCTCTTTCAAATCCAACAGTCAACCACCTCTGTATTTGATTGAAGATGTTGGCTGGTGTTATTCGTGTAGGTGAAACTGTTTGTTATGTTTGAATTCCGCTTATTTCTATTTTGCTCTCAGTTGTAAACACACATCAGTGCATACTTACTCTTAGGCATTCATGTATAACCTTGTTTCTTAAGCACGATTTCTTAAGAAAGATTACCACTTTTTCTTTTAAATGTTCTTGAGCACATAAACTAGAATATACATATTTTTACAAGATTTTAAGACAAAATAAAATGGAAATATCAGTCTGCAAAATGAGTATAATTATGAACAGTTTAGCTGAGAGTTAGGGTGCCTTCATAGGGTACTATGAGATGATAAACTCTATACCTATGGCAAGTAGCAGACTTCAGAAAATCCTCTCAGGAAACAATATTAATATTCTCCATTACCAAAAGATTTTAATTTTTTTGTCTTTCTTTAAGGATGAGGAGTGGGGGAAATGTGTTGCTAAAAACAAGGCAAGCGAGTTGTTGAAAATGATTTCATGTAGTTTTAAACTGTGGCCATTCTATCTGATAGTTTTTGTTTTTTTTTTTAACACAACCATTTTCCCTATTCCAGAACATCTGTGGTTTTGTCCAAGTTCATAAGGATCCAGGATATTTTGCACCAATTTGAAACCTACATCCTATGTGCTTTTGGAAGATACGTGTATGTGGTTCTACGAATTTATCTTCAGAGAGGGACCCACCCAAGTAGGCAAATAGTTGTAAATGTATACAAGTGAACAGCATAGTCATTTTAAAAATCCAGATTTCTATAAAGAATTATAGAACCCATTGGTCAGCTTCTCCTAATCTAAATAGATCTCCTATAGTTTCCTGACTTTGCTTTTGAATGTTAGTGGTGAGTTTTGGTTTTCTAATAGTGAGAAATTGAGAGTATTTGGCTATCCTCTCTACTCAAATCTGGGATCTCTGTCCTGCAGATGTTTCCAGTTGTGTTAATGGTGTTGAGTTGTGCATGGGACATGATGATGTAGAAACCCAGAGAACAGTTTGAGACTAGGCCAAACATTATTGCTTGCAGCTTGCTATGGGCCAAATTTGAACTCATGCTTCCAAGGATACAAAAGCTAGCACATTAACTTCTCCTGGAAAACACAGGCTCCAGAAAAATAAATCATTCTTAAAGGAAAATTTAGCTATTTGGGGGTACATAAAATCATTACTACAAGAGCCCCCTTCCTTTTAAAAGTGGAAACTCTTAAAAGTGTCAACCCTTAAAGAGTCAACTCTTAAAAACTCAGAAAGCAACATCTTTTTGCAGACTGAAAAAATATGTCCTAATTAGACTATATTCTAAAAACACTTTCAGTGTAAAACAAACAGTTAAGAGACTTGGTAACCCATCCAGTATCTACAGGGAGGATGAAAAAAAAAAAAATGAGCCAAATAGTATCATATTTCTTCTAGAGTTTTTTTTCTTCTGGTGTGGATGAGAGCTTGAGGTTTGATCATAAAGGGATAAAATGGCAAGAAATTATTCACTAGCTTGCAGTCATAGAAAAAAGGCATTCACATCTGTTTCTGGTATTCTGTTGAAGAATCTCTCCAGTTGATAATTTGGATTGGAAGCAAATTGGTTTGTTTTCACAGGTCCTTCTCTTCCAAGCTCAGATAAAACAAACCTATCCTGTGGGTCCAATGGTTTGCATTCTGAATTCTTGGTTTACATGGCACAAAATCCTTCTATTATATTGCTAACACATTATCCATCTTAAAAAGAACAAAATTGGCTAAGTTTTAGCAGGATTTGTATTATACAAACTACCACGACTGACTACACTTTGTATGTGTTTGTCATAGTGTATGTGTGTGTGTGAAATTATAATTCTTATGGATTTCTAGTGTAATTCTGTCTTTAGATTTTATATTTGCTTTAAATGACTTGTGGCTATAATAGTTGCTATGATTTCTTGTTTGGAGGACTCTGCCCTAACACTTACCTAGCAAGATAAAAATAAAGATGTAATCAAATGATTAAGGTGATAATAAAGTCTCTTGTAATAGGGTAGTTAGTCTTTTTCTTGCTTGACTTCTGCTACTTAAGGAATATGGATATTGTTTTTTTCTTTTTTAATCAGTCAGTAATGGATGAAGGCAATACCATACATAGACAAGTTTTTAGCTCGAGGTTTTAAAGTCAAGAAAAGACAAAGTCCCTCTTTTCACAGAGTATAAAATACATGAAAAGGGAACAAATGCAAAAGTAAATAAAGACAAAGTGAAAAAAGATGTAAATGCATAAACACAAAAACATGCCAAATATGATTGTTTATTAGATTTGGTTGTGAGCTAAAATGATTGGAGCCAAGTCGAAGTATAGAGAGATAACGGGAAGTAGGATTTTTCCAAGGAGTGTTTGAAAAGAAGCAGGAAGAAGAGGCAATGTCTTAGATTAAAAAGGCTTTAGAAAGAAACTGATTAATTAGAAATGTTATTTTTCCTTTCTTTTACTTTAAGTCTGCTGGGTTCTGCTGTAATGTTCTCCTGAATAAAGTGTAGATTGAAAATATTTCCCCAAATTGAGTGAAACTATCCAATATGGCTTTGGTTTCTTCAATTAGACTTTTTCAAAAAGGAATTCAAATTGGATAAATTACTACTCTTTTGAAGTAACAGAACTCTTAAGAATCTTTGCAAAGATAATTTTTGGGAATTATAAAAAGAGACTAAAATGTGAAATTGTTTTAGAAAAATATGTTGTCTTTTTGTCTTTTCCCAAGGCACAGCAACATAAACAAGTATGAATTTCCTGGCCTAATGAGACATAAACACAGATAGTAAGAGAGAAATGAACACCAGATCACATTGCGTGTTTTTTAAAAAAAAAAAAATCACACTATGAAACTGGTGACATTCATAAATTTATTGGATCATATTGTTTGGGATTACTAGTCTTTTTCTAGTTAAATAAATGTTAAACAGTTTGAGCTAGGCAACTTGTTTGCTGACCACCATTTTGAAATGGTTCACTCTCTTTTTAGCAGTGTGTCAACTCCTTCTAACCTTTCCCTATTATCTCACTTTTTCCTAGAGTACATATATCTGTGGGCTACATTCTGTTCTGTTGCAACAATTTATCTTCCATGTGCAAATAAATAATTTTTTTTAATCTCCCAAACATTAAAACATAAAGAACTGAGCAGACACAAAACCAACAAAAAAAGAAAGAAAGAAAGAAAATTATGTTCACATAGTCCTGTCAGAAGCCTACTTCTAGGCAGAACTAATCAACTAATCAAAAGTGATTGGTATTTTAAACAAATTTCATAATATTTCTGTATTTCTTTCATGTCCTGTTGCCAGCTCATGTGAATTGCTGTATTATTTAATATAGGTTAAAAAAAAGTTGACTGATGAACCTGAAGCCTTTAACTCACTGATTATTTTTCCTCTCTTTGCATTTTAGAGAAAGAGACAAATCAAAGACAAAAACTTATGTCAGGAATTTACGAGATAAAAAACAATACATTTTTAAAATGCCCTGGGCTAAGTAAAATCATAGAACACGGGACTATAAATAATCACAAAACAGAGAGACACCTAAAAATGCATAGGCTTTGTAGCTAGACAAACCTGAGTTAAAATCACAACTCTACCAGTCACTTGCTACGTGGCAACAGTTTAATTATTTAACCCTGCTACTTCGTCTTGGAAAATAAATATAAAAATGATTAGAAACTTGTGAATAAAATCATTGTATCAAAGATTTTTTGGAAACAAAAAAGACCTTGGCAGTGAATAAGTTAAGTCTTAAGTTACATATATATCATTGTGTTACTTTGATTCTCACACAGTAGGAATCCAAGGAGAAGATGAATCTAGTAGGGGTAAGATCTCTACTGTCTCCAAGGCTGTGACCCAAGTAGATCCCTTCTCACAAAGGTCAACCTTAAGGGTTCCCTACAGAGGAAGGGACCCATTGTAAAGTCATGTTGGGTATGCTTTATTTTCTAAAAATTATCTTATAAATTAAAAACATATGGTACAAGATAAACATATGTTAAAACAAAACTACCCATGGGTTCCATCATTTTTGTTGGTAGAATAGCACTAAAATAACTACTAATACAACAATTTCAAAAGGGCAGAGTTAGGGTAATTGGCAAAGTTCAGACAGGTCATACTCGTGTAAATTAGTTATTCTGCCCTCAGGTATAACTTTAAGTGTTGACATTCTTAAATTTGTGAAAATAGTTATTACATTCACATTCTATTTTATAAAAATAAAAAATTATAGAAATGAGAGGAGATTGTTTAAAAAAGGACTTAGGAAATACCTTAGGTAGGAATTATTTATGCTTTTTTGTTCTTTACCTTTTCTTAAGAGTGCTGTCCATAAAATATATTAAGCAGTATTTCTATCATTTATTTAATAATAATAGTAGAGTGATATTTATGAAAGTTTTAAAATTATTTAAAATATTTGAAATTTGTTTCAAATTGATGCCATTTAGGCAAATTTGTGGGGAAACAGACTTATGTGCTTCTGTATTATTTTACCACAGCTGGGATGTCACTGGCATCCCATTAAGTCTTGTCATGCAGACCTCTGTTTGAGATTCAGTTGCTTCTCTTATTGGTCACACGGTCATGGGAAAATGGCTTAACCTCTTTGAATTTTAGCATGTCTATCTATAAAATGAGAATAAACAGAATGTTAGGGTGCTATGATAAAGAGTTAATTCACAGGGCCTGTCATTCACTATATGCAGGATTTTTTTTTTTTTTTTTTTTTGGTTGTTAAAAAAAAATCCATTTCTAGAATATTTTAATGGAGTTTGTAAAAAGGACTTGACACATATGTCAAAGTTAAGATATAAAGATGTAATTCTGAAGTAAAATGGTTGTCTTCAAACTAGTGTTCTTTAACCAACAAATTTTAAATATGTAAAGATATTATTCTGAAGTAAAAATTTTTTCCAAAGTAACATTGAAACACTTTCTCTAATACACTAGATTTCTAAGATAATTAATTACAATGAAAGAGTGCATGTTTCTATAAATAGAACATAAACTAACAATCTTTTTAGATTGGAAAATATCATTTATTTAAAAAGTAAATGAGGGGAAGAGAGAGAGAGAGAGAGAGAGAGAGAGAGAGAGAGAGAAGAGATTCATCTCCCCAAGCTTGGGGCTTGGGTAGTGGATTTTGAACCTGACTTAAGAAACTTGCACATTGAGAATAGAAACACTTTTGCTTCCTCTCTGAATTCAACTGTTTCATCTTATTACTTTTTTTCTTGACTAAGGGTGCCTTTTAGTCATTAAAAAATATAAAATTAAAAAATGTAATAAAACTGCCCTGAATATTGTCAAAGTTGATAACCCGAGTCCCTTATAAGAGAAGAGTGAATATAAGTTTTGCCATGTTAAAAAAAATAAAATAGGTATTACCAATCCAAAATACCTGAGAAATTTTCCCAATTGTAAAATATTCATGCTTTGTAACAATACATTTAGGGAATAAAAATTTGTGAAAACAACTGATTATAAAAATACATGCGAACAAAATTATTACTGCTCTTCTTGCTGACAGATGCATTCGCTGGATTCACAGAACTAATATGGACCTTCTTCACTAGGGGAGAATTTTTCTTCATGACTTTGTATATAAACAAATTTGTCACAGTAGCAGCTCACTGGAGAGGATATTCTTTCTGGGGGGCATGCAATAATGTAACTTGTCATCCTAGTTAGGGTGGAGGGAGGGCTTTGGGCAATACCACATGACATAGTTCTTTTAAAATTTTGGGCCCATAGCTACATTAGCTTGTGGTGGAAAAATCCCTAACCTTCTCATTTATCTGGTAAAGATGATGTTGAAAATAGTCATCACAATATTGAGGAGAGGGAGAAGAGGAGGACGAGAGACAGAGAAAGAGAGAGAGAGAGAGAGAGAGAGAGAGAGAAAGGAGAAGGGAGAAAACGAGAAGGAGAAGAAGAGAAGGAAGAGGAAGAAGAAGAAAAAGGAGAAGGAGAAACAGATGGTCAAGAGTCAGCCAACCCACTCACGCTGAAGGGTCAGCCTGAGGATAAAATGTCAAAATGTATGCTGCATGAGGATGGACTGGAAGTAATATTTTAAAATGCAGATTTCTGGGTTCCATCTTCAGCCATCTGGTTCAATATGTCTGCCACAGAACCAAGGGACCTGCATTTAAAACACAAGTCCCCTGGTCAGTAGACAGTCCCTTGAGAAATGCTGCTCTCTGTATTTTAGGAAATGTGAGTTGGGTTGCAAGTCAGCTTCTGGAGGCAGCCACTGAATGGCTATCTGTGGTGCCAGCTTGCTGAGGGCCACCACTCACCTCCTGACTAGAGAGCCTCTGGCCATCCTGGACTCTGACTCCCTCCACAGTTTGCTGCTTCCTATACATGGCATCAGTGCAAGAGTGAGGGTGGAGCTGTCCGCTGCTCAATTTCTTACTGTCCCTCTCTCTCCTGTATTCACTTGTCACATGAAGCTAATGTAGGCAGGGGTCTCAGGCGTCAATGATAGGCTGCAGTTCACTAAGGAAAACTAACATGCACAATATAAAGCAAAGTTATAAGGCTTATAGGACTAGCCCACTAGCTCTCTTTCCATTCTTCTCTCCCCTCTCCCCTCTTCTCCAAGTTGGAGTCTTACTCTGTCGCCATGGCATGATCATGACTTACGGCAGACTCAACCTCCTGGGCTCAGGCGAGCCTTCTGCCTCAACCTCCCAAGTTGCTGGGACTACAGGCACATGCCGCCATGCCTAGCTAACTTTTTTATTTTTTGTAGATATGAGGTCTCACTCTGTTGCTCAGGTTGGTCTTGAACTCCTGGACTCAAGCAATCCTCCCACTTGGGTCACCCAAATTTCTGGGATGACAGGTGTGAGCCACCACACCTTCTGGACTTTAGGAAACATTTGCATCTTTCCCACAGGGAGTTTGTTGCCTGACACCTCATTTCTCTCCCTCTTATCCAGCACTCCCAAAGACACAATATCCTCAGAGGATATTAGTGTAGTTTCTGAAATTGGCATGTAGCAGTTTAGAGTAGTTGAGAGGAGGGTGGGTGAGGAATAGCGGTTTCCTATAGCAGGACAGTCCAATGTCAGCTTTGACCCTTCAGCTATAGAGCTCCTTAAAATGTCTACCATTCTAGGTGCGGAATGGTGAATTTGTCTAGCTATTCAGAGCATGTAAGCACACCACAGAAACCACATGAGCTCTTGTACACACGTACATGCACATTCTTAGCTCACAAAGGAAGCACATGAGTTCATACAGACATTACGGTCTAGCCTCCAGATCTATATTTAAAAAGAATTAAAAAATCTCTTTACAAGGTGTTTTCCCCAATGCAAACAAATTGTGACGTATTCTATAGGGTAATTCCAGCTGCCTTTCTTATCAGGCTGCATTAAAGTGTCTATCAGCATTAGAAGTATGTGAGAAATGATGCCATTACCAAGCCATCTACTCACAGTTACTAAAATAGAGATTCAGCTGCCGTAAAAAGTTTAAAATTGCATTTCAGGGCACATTCCTGGGCTGGCTGTGAGCGAAAGAGATTCAATATGAAGAATTGGGATCTTCCTGTAGAAAGTAGAAAGTCCCCTAGGAACCGAAGTTTGGCTGAGGTTGGGATCTCACTCTGTCACTCAGGCTGGAGTACAGTGGCATGATCACTACTCACTGAAGCCTCCACCTCCTAGACTCAGGTCATCTTTCCACCTCAACCTCCCAAGCAGCTGGGACTACAGGCACATGCCACCATGCTCAACTAATTTTTGATTTGTTGCCATAGCTGGTCTTGAATTCCTGTGCTCAAGCAATTCTCCCACCTTGGTCTCCCAAAGTGCTGAGATTACAAGAGTGAGCCACTGTGTTCGGTCTAGTTTATACTTCTTGTACTAGTTACAAACTCTTTACATTTCTTTGATTTTTTCATTTTATAATTTTTTATTATTTTAATGTTACTTTCTAAATTTTTTAATAGTATTTTTATTTTATTTTAAAGATGTGGCGTATAATTCATGATTAGGTATACAAGTGGCCATCATACAGGTAAAGTTTGGGCCTCCCTTTGGCCCCCACTTTGCCTGGTCTGCACCTAGAATGGTAGACATTTTAAGGAGCCCTATAGCCGAAGTGTCAAAGCTGACATTGGACTGTCTTGCTGTCCCTTATTGATGTTGTGTCCCTCCCCCCACTCCAGTAATATCCTGCTAATATCAATCATTTTCTTATATTATTATGGTAAATGTTAAGGGTTTGCTTATGAGTGAGAACATGTGGTACTCTGTTCCTTGTTTCTTTGATAGCTCACTGAGTATGATAGACTCTAAATCCATTCAGATTGCTTTGAAGTCCATATGTTTGTCCTTCTTTATGGCTGTGTAATATTTCATTGTGTATATGTGCCACATTTTTTTTTTTTTATCCAATTCAGTTTCGATGGGCAGCATGGTTGGTTCCATGTTTTTGCTATTGTGAACAGTGCTGCAATAAACATGCATATGCAGGTATCTTTTTTGTAGTATGATTTGAGACCCTCTGGGTATATTCCCAGTAGAGGGATTTCTGGGTCATATGGAAGGTCAATGTCTAGTTCTTTTGGAAATTGCCACATTGTTTTCCAAAGGGGTTGCACTAGTCTGCATTCCCACCAGCAGTGTAGAAGCATCCCTTTTTCTCCACATCCTCACCAGCATCTGTTGTTAATTTTATTAATGATGGGCATTCTTTAAAAAAAATTTTTTTTTATTTTAATGATGGGGAGTACAATTCAGGGTTAAGCATACAAATGTTCATTATGCAGGTATCCTTGTTGATGAGGTGTTCCCCCCACCGGCAGAATCCTACTACTGCCTATTCCTTTCCCCCTGCCTCCATGGCAATTTCTTACCAGTGACAATCCTTTTCTTATAGTTTTATGATAATTGCTCAATGTCCACTTATAAGTGGGAACATGTGATATTCAGTTCTTTGTTTCTGTGATAGATCATTCAGTATTATAGACTCTAAGTCCATCCAAGTTGCTGTGAATAATTTTGTCCTTCTTTTTGGCTGCATAATACTGAACCGTGTATATGTACCACTTGTTTTTTTTATCCAGTCCTCTTTCAGTGGGCAGCATGGTTGGTTCCATGTTTATGCTATTGTGAATAATGCTGCAATAAACATGCATGTGCAGGTATCTTTTTCATAGAGTGATTTGAGTTCCTCTGGGTATATTCCCAGTAGGGGGATTGTGGGGTTGTATGGAAGGTTGATTTTTAGACTCTTTAGGAATCATCAAACTGTTTTTCACAGAGGTTGTATTTGTTTTACACTCCCACCAGCAGTGTAGAAGTGTTTCCTTTTCCCTGCATCCTCTACAGCATCTGTTGTTTTTGTTATTTTTGATGGCCGTCCTGACTGGAGTTAGGTGGTATCTCAATGTGTTTTTAATTTGCATTTTCTTGATTACCAGTGAGATTGAACATTTTTTCATGTATCTGTTGGCTGCTCATATGTCTTCTTTTGAGAAGTGTCTATTCATATTTTTTGCCCATTTTGTAATGGGGCTGTTTCTTTTCTGCACGTTTGAGTTCCATGTAGCTCTTAGAAGTTAGGCCTTTGTCAGAGATACAGATGGTAAATATTTTTTTCCAGTCCGTGGGCTGTCTCCCTGCTTTCTTGATGATTTCTTTGGCTTTGTAGAAGCTTGTCAGTTTGATGAGGTCCCACTTGTCTATCTTATCTCTTATGGCATGGACACTTGGGGTTTTGATCAGGAATTGGTTGCCAGTTCCAATTTCCATAAGAGTGTCTCCTTTGTTTTCTAAGGTTCTTATAGTTTGAGATTTTACCTGTAAGTCTTTGATCCATTTACAGTTGATTTTTGTGTATTGTGATAGGTAGGAGCCCTGTTTCAATCTTTTGCATGTGGTCAGCCAGTTTTCCCAGCATCATTTACTGAATAGGTTTTTCTCTCCCCAGTGGTTGTTGGTGGAGGCTTTGTTGAAGATGAGTTAGTTGAGAAATTGAGGTTTTGCTTCTGGAATCTCTATCCTGTTCCATTGTCCCATATGCCTATTATTATACCAATACCAGGCTGTTTTGATTATTGTAGCCATATAGTAAATTATATAGTCTGGATGTGCAATGCCTCCTGCTTCATTTCTTTTGCAAGGATTTGTTTTGGCTATTTGTGGTCATTTATGTTTCCATAAGAATTTCTGTATTGTCATTTCCAGGTCTGAGAAGAATGATGCTGGTGATTTAATGGGTATTGAGTTGAATCTGTAGATTGCTTTTGGTAGAATGAACATCTTAACAATGTTGATTCTTCCTATCCATGGGTATGGAATATTTTTTCATTTGTTTGTGTCTTCTTGGATTTCTTTGAGTAGTGTCTTGTAGTTTTCATTGTAAAGGTATCTCACTTCTCTGGTTAGGAAGATGTCAAGGGATTTCATTTGTGTGTGTGTGTGTGCCTATTGTGAATGGGATTATGTTTTTTATTTGGTTCTCTGTCTGCTTATTGTTGGTGTATAAGAATAAGACTGTATTTTGCACATTTATTTTGTACCCCAAGACTTTGCCAAAGTCCTTTATCAGTGCAGGCAGGTATTTGACAGATTTTCTTGGATTTTAGAGGTATAGGATCATATCATCAGCAAAGAGGGATAACTTAACTTCTATTCCTATTTGAATACCCCTGATTTCCTTCTCTTGTCTAATTGCTCTAGCTAGGGCTTCCAACACAATGTTGAACAAGAGAGTTGAGAGTAAGCAACCTTGTCTTATTCCGATTTTTAGGGGAAGTGTCTCCAGTTTCTGTCTGTTTAGCAATATGCTGACTATGGGTTTATCATAGATGGCACTTCCTATTTTGAGGTATGTTCTGTCTATACCTAGGAGTTCGAGGTTTTTGTCAAAAGGGGTGCTGGATTTTATCAAAAAACTTTTTATGCATCTAATGATATAATCATGTGGATCTTATTTTTAAATATATTGATGGACTGACGGTACTGGGAAACCATGGGGGGGATGGGATTTACAGTAGCAAATATCTGTCTGGGGATGGGAAAACACCTCTTATCAACAGGGTGCCTGAATGAAACGTAATGGCACACCTAACCCTTAACTGTACCCCACAAAACCATAATAAAAAATTGATTAATAAAAAAAAAAAATATATATATTGATGTGTTTAGTTACATTTATGGTTTTGAGGATGTTGAACCAGCCCTGCATCCTGGGGATGAAACATACTTGATCATGGTGGATGCTTTTTGAGCTGTGTTGTTGGATTCGATTTGCTAGAGTCTTGTTGAGAATTTTTGCATCTATATCCATTAGAGATATTGGCCTGTAGTTCTCTTTTTTTGTAGATCTTTACATGGTTTGGGTATCTGTGTGATGTTAGCTTTGTAAAATGATTTGGGGAGAATTCCATCTTTTTCAATTGCCTGGAATACTTTCAATAGAATTGGTATCAGCTCCTCCTTGTATGTTTTGTAGAATTTCACTGGAAAGCTATCCGATCCAGGGTTCTTTTGGTAGGTAGTTTTCTAATGACAGATTCAATTTTCTGGGTTGTTATTGGTCTATTTAGGGTCTCAGTGTCCTTTTTTCAAGCTTGGGAAGTTGTGTGATGTCAGAAAGTGTTCCATCTCATTTAGGTTATCAAGTTTGTTTCCATACAGGTGAGCATAATAATCTCTGATAATCTTTTGTATTTCTTCCTGGTCAATTGTGATTTGCTCATTTGCATTTCTGATTGTGCCCATTTGAGTCTTTTCTCTCATTTTCTTGGTCATTCTGGTTTAGGAGAGTCTATCAGTCTTGTTTATTCTTTCAAAGAATATGTTTTGTTGATTTTTTCTACATTAATTTTTTCTTCTATGTCCTGTATTTGGGCTTTTACTTTTTTACTTTGGTGATCTGGATTCTGCTGTTACAGTTAGGGTTTTGGTGGTCTTATATTTCCAGCTCCCTTAGGTGATTTTTTAGGCTGTTAACTTGTGATCTTTCTTTTCTTGATGTGTGTAAATTCCCCTCTTAGAATTGCTTTCATAACATCCCAGAGGTTTTGGTGAGATGTTTCTTTATTTTCATTTTTGGTAAGATATTTCCAGGAATCTTTTAATTTCTGTTTTGATTTCTTTGTTGACCCAGTAGTTATTCAGCATCATGCTGTTTAGTGTCCATATCTTTGTGGGTTTTGGGGGAGTTTTGTTGGTGTTGATATTTATTTTTTATTCCACTGTGGTTTGAGAAGGTGCATGGAAATATTTCAATCTTATGAAATTTGTTTATGCTTGATTTATGGTCAAGGATGTGATCAATCTTGGAGTATGTTCTGTGCGGTCATGAGTAGAATGTATATTCTCTGGCTGCTGGATGGAATATTCTGTAGGTATCTATTAAGTCCATTTGGTCAAGCATCAAGTTGCGGTTCCGGATTTCTTTGTTGGTTTTTTTGCCTTGATGATCTATGTAGGGTTGTTAGTGGGTTATTTAAGTCCCCAGCTATAATACTGTTAGAGTATCTTTTTTTAGTTTACTTAGTAGTTGCTTTATAAATGCTGGTGATCCTGTGCTTGGTGCATATATGTTTAGGATGGATATTTCTTGATGATAGATTGAACCTTTTATCATTATGTAGTGTTCTTCCATATATAAAATTTTTGATAGCTTAAATGTTGTTTTGTCTGATATTAAGACCACAACTCCTGCCTTCTTTTGTGATCCTTTTGCCTGGAAACTTGTTTTCCATCCTCCAACTTTTAGTTTGTGTGTGTCCCTTGTGGTGAGACGAGTTTCCTGAATGCAGCAAATTATTGGGTCATTGTTTTTTTTTTAAATCCAGTTTGCCATTCTGTGTCCTTTCAGTGGTGTATTTCGTCTATTCAGGCTGATTATTGAAATGTTTATCCCCATCATGAGGTTATTATAAAGTTTTTCCTCATTTATTTGCTTATTTTCTTTTAGCTTTTGGCTGGATGTACATGTGTGTTTTTAAGTTTGCAATGGCAATGTGTTCTCTGTTGATTCTGTGTTCTGCTGTTCTCTTGAGAAGTGCATGCTCATTCTTTTTTCATTCTTCTGTGCTTAATGCTTTTTAAAGCATCTTCTGTAGAGCTGGTTTGGAAGCTGCATAATCTCTTAGGGATTGGATATCTGGGAAGGATTTTAATTCTTCATTGCTAAGCTTGGCTCAGCTAAGCTAAGCTTGGCTGAGTAGGAAATTCTTGGTTGAATTTGCTTATCTTTGAGGACTGTGAATATTGAACTTCAGTCCCTTCTAGCTTGTAGTGTTTCTGTCAATAGGTGTGCTGCTATTCCGATTAGTTTTTTCCCAGTAGGTAGTCTGACCTTTCTCTCCTGCTGCCTTTAGGAATTTTTATTTTATGCCCACTTTGTGTAGGAGAATTACTATGTGTCTAGAGGTTGGACTTCTCATTTGATTTCTTGTGGGGGTTCTCTGTATCTCTTGTGTTTGGATGGTCACATCTCTGGTGAGCTGGGAAAGTTTTCTTAGATAACTTCCTGGAATACTTGCTCCAAGTTGTTCTCCATTTCCCTTTCTTCTTCTGAGATACCAATCAGCTGTAGGTTTGGCCTCTTGATATAATTGCACATCTCTTGTAGGCTTTGTTCTTTCTTTCTGAGTCTTCTTTCTATGTTTTTTACTAATTGGGTCAATTCTATGTTTTGGTCTTCAAGTTCTGAAATTATTTCTCCTACTTAATTAATTCTGCTTTACATGCTTATCATCTTGTTATTTATTTCCTGGATGAAATTTTTTATGGCCAAAATCTCTGTTACAAGTTTTTTCAGTGTTGCATCTTGCCTTTCTTGAGTCTTATTCACTCTTTCCATTCATTCCCTAATCCCTGTCATATTCTGGTGCCAGTCGTTGGTGACTTCCATGGTTTGGATTCCAAGGTCTGATTTTTCAGGAGTTTTCTCTTTGCTACACTTGAAATTTTATATGGTCTTCCTCTGGGTTTTTTTCCTCATTTGTAACAGATGTCTTTCTCTTCTCTTAAGTTTCGTTATTTAGTTTCAGTGAGAGAGGCTTTCACTTCTGATGTTTGCTTAACCCTCTATTCTTCCCTTATCTGGGCTCTAAATTTGCTCTATTTTGAAACAGGGCTGTGGGTGGGGAGTTTTGCTGTCTCTTGTAGTTTTGGGAGTTGAATAAGGTAGAGGATGGGGAACTAGGATTCAGAAACTACTTGCAAATCACAATGTTTACTGATTGTAGTCTGGGTTCCCTGAGAGCCACTCCCCACCACTATTCTATATGATGATTGCAATGGGTACATGTGTGTCCCCCTTGAGTCCAAGGTACAGTAACAGCAATGAGGAGAACAGAGAAAAGTAGAATAAAATATGATGGACATAAATGTAAAATAAAATAAAATAAAAAACCCCCACAGAACAACAAAAGCAGTAACCAAAGCAAAAAACAATTACACACACACATACACACTCCAAAACAAACTGGAAAAATAACAAAACAAAGCAGAACAAACAACAACAACAAAACCTCAGGAAAACCAACACACACATGCACACACACACACACGTCTAACAAAAAAATGAAAGGAGAATAAAAAGAGAATAAAAAAAGAATTCAAATCAAATCCTCACACATATATTTGCACATACATTCAACTAAAAAAAAGAACAAAAAAGCAAAAACAAACAAAAAATTGAAAGATGAACACACAAGCATTCACATACACACATAAACAAAAAACAAAAAACAGAAAGAAGAAAGAAAAAAGGGTGGTGGGAGGATGCAGATTGAACTATCACATCCACATTCATGCACAAAGAAAAAATATTTAAAAAAAAAATTTTTTTTTAACTTACCCTCTTGTGGCAGGTTCTGCAATTGTTCCTCTCAGCTGCTCACAGGTAAGCCCCTCTGTTGTCTCCTGCAGAGCATGACCTCATTCCCAATCTCCCCAGTGTCTGGTCCAGGGAAGGAGGCAGGGGTGGTGGGGTGGGTGGGGCTTCAGTCCTCCCTTCCTACTCTCATATTGTCTCTTCCCCAGGTACTGACAGGGGGTGCCCCAGCCAGACTTATTTTGGAGTAGAATCCTTCTATGGTGGCTGATGTCCAAACTCTGCCTAAGTCCATCCCTCTCAGTCATGCCACAGCCATGTGGGTCTTATGTTCAGAGGATTGCTGGGGAGGAGGGGTTGGGTCAGCCCTGGATTCACCACTTATCTCTTTGGAGATCTTCCTCATCCTTTTCTGGCCACACCCTTTGTCCCCAAGCTAAATCAGGGTAGGAGGTGGTGTACCTGAGACTCAGCCCTCTTCCTGTTCCTCCAGAGTCTGTGCTTTCCGAATAATCCCTCTGGGTCATGATCAACCCTTGAGTAGTTAATCTGCCAGCTATAGAGATTATGTCTGTAGTTCTGTGGTGAGCAAGCTGGAGCACTTTCCTGTCCAGTTTTCAAGATGGTGGCAGGGTGCCTCTTTTGTCTTCTCCAGTGGGGCTCTGCCTTTGGGTTCCCTCACTGTGCTCCCTCTGCAACTCTTACTGCCAGTGTCTGACTAGACACTGCGGTGGTGAGGCAGAGCTTGGGGCTGCAGTCTCTCCCAGCAGTTTCTTCCTGGGAAGGGCTTTGTTGATTGTTTTTTAAAATGGCACTCAACTTCTGTGCCCCAGAAGGACTAGGGACCAAGCAGAGCAGCTATGGCACCAGTCACTTTACCAGGAGAGCCCTGGTCACTTGCTCCCGAGTCCCCACTCAGTCAACCACTCACATGCCTACTTACTCACAGACATGTGCCGGAGACCAACTCCAGCCAGGTTCAGGGTACCCCAAAGATGGAGACAGCATCGGCAATTGGGGGGAAGAAGAGAGAAAGAGAGAGAGAGGGAGAGAAAGAGACTGGACTCTGGTCTAGTGCAGAAGCGATGAGTATTATTGGGAATTGCAGCGGGTCTTTTATACACAAAGTTAGATGTGGGAGGGGCGTCCCCCACCCACCAGAAACCTTAATCCATGAAAACTTAATCAATGATTGTCTTTAAACCCTTTTCATATGATAATCTTAAAATTCCATAACAAAGGATAACCTAATCCATGACTGACATATTCTATAAACCTTTTTCATCCTAAGCTGATTGATTTAGCCAAGTTAAACAATTCTATAGAAGTTTAAGTATTTACTTTACAAATGAAAATGGCCCATCCCAGAATGTTTGGAATGTGGCCCAGCCCAAAGTTCACAGTGGGCTACCTGCAAGTAACCCAGCCACATTCTTTCAACAAAATGGCTGTCTTCTAAAACTATATTCTACAATTTACACCTTCAGTAAATCCTAAAATCATGACCCAGAAACCTGTGACCAATACTAAGGCTCTTAAATGTGACACGAGTTTGAATTATAAGTTGTGTGAAAGCCAAAACTGCAGTTTGCGGAAGAATGGGAGCAATGAGCTTCTAAAGTTAGCTTGTGTTCATCCCAGTCTCAGAGTTTTTATGTTTTGAGCTCACAGGAGCTTAATCTGGTTAGTGCTGGGTAGAAAGGGGGAGGAAATGGGGTCAATAGCTCCCAAACTCATCCTAGTGGTCTTGGGGTCAACGGCCCTTCCCGATCCCTAACGCTCAGTGGGTCTCTGTGGCCGGCTTCCAACAGACATGTACACAAAATTTTCCTTACACTCACTCACTCATTCACTCACAGTCCAACTGATTACACCTCCATCTTCCTCCTCTCTGTTCCGAATATTACTTTTAAATTAACATGCAGTAAAATTGACTTTTTTAGTGTAGAGTTCTATGAATTGAAACATATGTATATATTTGTATAACCATCACCACAATTTAGATATATAGTTCTATCACCACAAAAATCTACCTCATGCTAATCCTTTGCAGTCATATCCTCTATGTACCTCAACCCCTGGAAACCACTGATCTGTTTTTTGTCATATCATACAGTTTTGTCTTTTAGAGAATGTCATATAAATGGAACGATGCAGTATGTACTCTTTGAACTAACTATTCCAGGATAATGCCTTTGAGATTTATCCAAGTTTTTGTAGGGGTTAGTAACACATTTTTACTGCAGAGTAGTAATTCATTGAATGGACATATTGTTGTTTGTTTATCTATTCACCCACTGAAGGATTTTTGGATTATTTTCACATTTTAGCTGTTATGAATAAAACTTCTATAAATGTTCATGTACAGGTTTTTATCTGCTTATAAATTTTCCATTTCTTTTTTGGTAAATACACAAAAGTGTGATTGCCAAGTCATATGAAAAGTATATGTTTAAGTTTATTTTTAAAACTGCCAAGTTGTTTTCTGGAGTGGCTGTGCCCTTTTGCACTCCTATAATCAATGTATGAGTATTCAATGATTCCTTCATCAGCACTTGATATATTAGTATTACTCATTTTAATCACTCTAATAAGTATATAGGTACCATCATTTTAGCCAGCACTCCCCTAGTGGCTACAGACATGGTTATTTTCTTCTATAATATCTTGGACTATATCTTCCATTGAAAATTTTGCCTTGTCCACTTCAGAGATACCACATACTATTATGCTAGTACACCTTTGTTGTCTGTATGTATTATTATTTGACTAATTTGGGGTTGAGAAGATTTTATTCTGTAATGTCTTCTATAAGTTTTTGTATTTGTTTTAGGTCTCAATAGTTATTTCAAATTAATTTTTGTATGTGCTATGAAATAAACAAAGAGATTTATTTCCTTTTGCATGTGAGTGCTCAGTTATTCCAGCATCATCTGATCTGTAAGTAGAGAACAAAGGTTCTTGGCATCTTTTTAAAAATTAAATTGATTACATATGTGTGAGTCTATTTCTGGGCTTTCAGTTTTGTTTCATTGATATATATGGCTCTTTAAAAATATCATACTGTTTTGATAATGGTAAGTCTTTCCCTAAGTCTTGAAATCAGGAAATGGTCTTTTAACTTCGTTCCTTTTCAAGATTGTTTTGACTGTGCTAGTTTCTTTTTCTCTCCATATAAAATTTAAAATTAGCTTGTCATATTCTTAAGGGAGAAAAACAACTGCTGGAATTTTGATTGAGATTGTTTTGAATCTATAAACCAATTTGAAAGAATTGACATCTTAACCATATTGAGTCTTCTGATCCACAATAAAGGAATATATTATCATTTATTTAGGTCCTTAAAATGTTTTCTTAGCAATGTTTTATAGTTTTCAGCACACCAATTTTGCACAATTTTTCAAAAGATTTTTCTCTATTTCATGTTTTTACATGCAATTGTGATATGAATTTTTAAAAAATTTTCAATTCTAAAGATTGTTGCAAATGTGTAGAAAAACAGTTTATATATATTGATCTTATATATTCAGCAGTGTTAAAGTCATTTAGTTTTAAAGCATTATGGTAATATTCTAGTGATTATTCACATTGTCTGTAAAGTTTATTTTTTTTCCCCAATATAAATGCATTTTAGTTCTTTTTAAAGTTTATTTTGCTGACTAGGTCCCCTGGGACCTGCTGGATAGACATGATGAAAGCATAAATCTTTGCCTTGTTCCGGATATTAAGGAAAAGAACACTCAACCTTTTACCATTCAGTATGATGTTGACAGTAGATTTTTCATAGATGTCTTTCAGCATATTGAGAGAGTCCTGTTTAATTCCTAGCTTACTGAGAGCTTTCATTTTTTAATCAAAAATACATATTAAATTTTGTCAAATGTTTTTTCAGAATCTTTTGAGATAAACATTTCTTATTTCTTTTTCAGCTGTTTAAATGAAGAATTACATTGATTGATTTCTGAATGTTGAGTCAAATTTTCATTCTTTAGATAAACCTCACTTGATCATAGTATATTATTCTTTTTATATATTGCTTGATTCAATGTGCTAGAATTTTTTCTTTTTTATCATTTTAAATTTTTTTATGGATTTAAGGGGGTACAAGTGCAAATTTATTTTATGCATATATTGCGTAGTGGTAAAGTCTGGGTTTTTAGTGTACCCATCACACAAATAGTAAACTTTGTACCTAACAGGTAATTTTTCGACCCTTATCTCCCACAACCTTCCCACCTTTTGTAGTGTCCAATGTCTATTATTCCACTCGGTATGTATCTGTAACCTTTATTTAACTCCTACATGTGGTATTCGACTTTTTGTTTCTGAGTTATTTCGCATAGGGTAATGGCCTCCCATTCCTTCCATGTTGCTACAAAAGATGATTTCCTTCTTTTTTTATGATTGAGTAGTATTTCATGGTACATGTATCCTATATTTTATTTTTCTCTTTTTATAGATTCAAAGGGTACATGCTCAGTTTTGTTACATGGATATATTGCATAATAATAAGGTTTGTGCTTCTAGTCACTCAAATGTAAACACTGTACACAACAGGTAAGTTTTCAACATATTTACATGCATATGAGAGGGGACCTTCCAAAAAACAAGTTAGTTTTTGGAGGGTGAGCCCCTTTTAGTACAGGCTTACTCTGCTAGGTGAGTGTTCTAAGAACCCATCGGCATCAGTGTGCCAGCTAGCATTGTGGTGAGAGGCTGTGTTTTGCTTCAGTGAATTTTTGGAGATTTTAACATGTTTGCCCATTTCATGATAGGTGCTTTATAAGTACACCTACCCACATTTCACTGAGTGTTCAGCAGTTTCTGACCAAAAATGGCATGACCCGTGTGCCCCACCCTCCCGTGCCCCACCCACTCACCCACGCAAATTTTGTTGTTGCTGTTTCCCTGGATGAAAAAGTCCTCAAAGGGAAATGTTTTGCCCATGTGGAAGAGGTAAAACAAAAAGTGGCAGAAGCACCAAAAGGCATCAAAACTGTCAAGTTCAAAAGCAGTGGAAAAGGCATCTCAATAGTTGTATTGCATTGAATGAACAGTACTTTGAAGGTGACTAAAGTTTAAACATACAATAATAAATACACAATTTTTAATAAATAAATTCTGATTATTTGGGAGTCCATCTTGTGTGTGCATATGTGTGTGTTAGACTTTCTTTTTGGGATCAGGTTAATACTGTCTCATAAAATAAGATGGGAAATCATTCTTTCTCTATTTTCTGAAAATGTTCTTGTAGAGTTGGCTTTATTTCTTCTTTAAATGTTTGATAGATTCACCAAAGAAGCCATTTGAGCCCAAAATTTTGTTTGTGGCAAAGTTTTTTGACTCCAAATTCAATTTGCAGATAACTGAATTGTAATAATTTGTGTCATTTGAGTAATTTGTCCATTTAATTTTGGTTATCAAATTTGTTGAAAAAAATATGTCCATAAAATTTCCTTTTTATCCTCTTAATATAGGTGGACTCTGTAATTACGTCCCCTTTTAAATTCCTGATACTGGTTATTTGTGTCTTCTCTGTTTTTCTTGATCATTCTGACTGGAGGGTTGTCAATGTTATTGACTCTTTCAAAACACCAACTTTTGTTTTGATTTTTTCTATTGCTTTTCTGTTTCTATTTCATTGATTTGACTTTCACTCTTGGCATTTTCTTTCTTACTCCTGCGTTAAATTTGGCTTCTGTATCTAATTTTCTAAGGTAGAAGATTAAATCATAAATTTGAGATTTTAATATATGCATTAATGATATAAATTTTCCTCTAAACTCTAATTGCATCTCATACATTTTGATATCATATGTTTTTATTTGTATTCAACTTCATAGATTTTCTAAATTTCCTTTTGTTTTCTTCTTTAATTCATGGATTATCAAAGTATGTGGCTTAATTTACATATATGTGAAGATTGGGTATTCTATTATTGATTTCAAATGTATTTTCAGTGTAAGCAGAGACATATATATATTATTATTTTAATCTATTTAAATTTGGTGGCCCCAAATACAGTATATCTGGGTGAATATTCCATATGCATTTGAAAAGATTATGTGAGTATATTCTATTGTTATGGTTTGGGGAAGTCTATAAATATCAGTTAGATCGAGTTGGTTGATAGCGTTTTTTAAGTCTTCAATGTTCATTCTGATGTTTTTATTGTTTGCCTGGTTACATATTTTACCAACTCTTGAGAAGAATGTTGAAATCTCCAACCACATTTATAGATTTATCTCTGACTCATTCCAGGTCTATCAGTTTTTTTTATTATGTATTCTGAAGCTAACTACCTGTATACATATTTATGATTGTTATGTCTTTTTTGGTAAATTAACCCCTTTATCTTCCTATGGTATTCCTTTTTTTCATGATGGTATTTATTATTCTGAACTCTATCCTTTTTTTCAGTATATCTTTTTCTATCATTTTAAGTTTCATCAGTATGTGTTTATATTTTAGGTGTTTTTCTTTTAGACAGCATATTGTTGAGTCTTGCTTTTAATTCAGTCTTGCTTTTAATTCAGTCTTGCTTTTAATTCTGCATTTTAATTTGGGTGTTTAGATTATTTATCTTTAATATACTTATTGTTATGGTAGAATTTACATTTATCAAGTTACTAGTTATTTTCCATTCATCCCAACTAACTATTGGTTCCTTTTTTTTTTCTTTTTCTGATTTTTTTGGAATTAATTGTATTTTAAATTTTTTTCCTATTTTTATCTTCACAATTTGTCTCTTAGTTATGCTTCTTCATTGTATTTTATTTGTTTACTTAGGCTTTATATTACACATCCTTAACTTATCAGAGTCTATCTTAAAATAATGTTGTAGCATTTAATGTTTATTTTAATAAACTTAGAACAGTATACTTCTATTTTTACCTCCTATCATTTGCACCATTATTGTCATAGATTTTTCTTCTACAAATATCACTAATATCACAGTACAATGTGACAACGTTTGCATTAGACAGTCCATCATTTTTAATAGATTAAACTGTTAATATACTCTTTCTGCCAGAAACTCTTCTGTTAACTTTTCTTATAGTGTGAAGTTGTAAACAATTAATTTTCTCAGCTTCCTTTTTGTCTGTAAAAATCTCTATTAATTTCTATTTTTAAAGTTATTTTTGTTGGCTAGAAAATTCTAGATCAATTTTTTTTCTCTTTCCATACTTAAATATCTTACTGCATCTTCTAACTCCCACAGTTTCTGGGAACGTTTTAATATTTGTTTTCATTTTTTGATACAATGTTTCTTTACCTTTGGTTTTTAGCAGGTTGACTATGATATGTCTAGAGGCCTGTGTATGCATGTGCATTTTGTATTTGCCCTGATTTAACTTCTCAGAGCTACTCTTATCTGTAGGTCTTTTATTAATTTTGGAAAAATTATAACTATTGACTTTTCAGATATTCTTCTTTCTCTTCTTCTGGTACTGCTAATTTCCCATACTACAGGGACGCTCCCCCTCCCAAAAAAAAACCCAGAAATGTTTTTATTTAAAAAATGTGTATTTATTTTTACATGTTTAAACCTCAGTCACCTTCAAAATATCCTCTATTTGACCTATCAAGATGCCTTTTCCACTGCTCAAAACAGTTTTTGGACTCATCAATTTTGATGCCTTCTGAACTTGAAAATCTTAATGCCTTTTAGTGCTTCTGCCCTGTTTTGCTTCACTTCTCCCACATTGGCAAAACATTTCCCTTTGAGTTCCTTTTTTCATCCAGAAAAGCAAAAAAAAAAAATTTGCTTGGGGGTGAGATCAGGTGAATAGGGAGGGTGGGGCATGAAAGTCATGCCATTTTTTGGTCAAAAACCACTGAGCATTCAGCACAGTTTGGGCAGGTGTGCTGGTGTGCTCGTAAACCAACCATCATGAAATGGACAAACGTGTTGAAAGAATCTCCAAAAACAAATTCATTGAAGCTGAACGCAGCCTCTTACAACAAGGCTGGCTGATACACTGACATGGATGGGTTCCTAGAACTTAGTTGGAGAAGCCTATTCTACAAGGTGCCTGCCCTCCAAAAAATAATTCCATTTTTTGGGTTCTTCCTTGTATATTAGATAGTTTAACATTTTTTCTCAATTTTTGTATGTTCCTTTTGTTTTTCATTTGTCTTTCTCTTTGTGTTTCAATCTGAATAATTTATATTGGCCTATCTTCAAATTTATTGATTCTTCCAGTCTGTTATAAGCCTGTCACTTAAATTATTCATCCTTTGTTTCATGATTTTTCTTTCTACCATTTCCATTTGGCTATCTCTTGTAGTTGCCTTTTGAAATTCCCTTTGAGAACCTTATTTTCTTATAAGCCACATGAAAATTGTACCTTTCCTGCAGAATCTGACATTTGTTCTAATGAATAGTCCATGTGCCACTTGCCCATTGTTTTATGTATTACTTCTGCCTGTGCCTGTTTCCCGCAAAAGAGTCTTTCAAAAGAGTTTGAGCATTATCTCTTAACCACAAAAGACCCCTGAACTTGGAAAGAAACTTGAAAGTATATTTGAGACAACTTCAAATCTCCCTACATTCTGGATTAAAGCCAAGGAGGAATATTCTGAGATGGCCACAAAAGCACTGAAAAGCAAGCTTCTATTTCCAACATCTTATCTTTGTGAAACTGGGTTTTCTGCAGTGACAGTAGCCAACCAAAACAAGATTACAGAGTAGACTGGACATAAGCAACACACTTCGGGTATCACTGTCTCCCATTTCTCACAGATGAGACCATCTAGTTGCAGGAAAACAAGCTCAAAACTCCCACTGATTCCTGCGTTATGATGAGCTGTATAATTATTTCATTATATGTGACAATGTAATAATAATAGAAATAAAGTGCACCGTAAATGTAATGCAGTAGAATCATCCTGAAACCATATCCTCCCCACTGCCTCCTGGATGGGGGCTGATGACCAGAAAGACCAAATGGTCAATATAATCTTGGCACTCTCGGCTCCACAGATTGGGAGAAGGACTGAAAATTCACTCAATACACAATCATGTCTACATAATGCAACCTCTATCAAAATCCCTGAACTATGGAGTTCAGAGACGTTCTGGGTTGGCAAACACATCCATGTGCTGAGAGGATGGCACACTCCAACTTCATGAGGACAGAGGCTCTTGTGCTCAAGACCCCTCCAGGTCCCACCTTATATATCCCTTTACCTAGCTTTTATCTGTATCCCTTCGTATAAGCTTTATTAATAAACTGGTAAACATAAGTAAAGCATTTCCCTGAGTTCTGTGAACTGCTCCAGCACATTGATCAAACCCAAGGAGGGGGTTGTGGGAACCCCAATGTACAGCCAGTCAGTCAAAAGCATAGGTCACAGCCTGGCTCTTGTAATTGGCATCTGAAGTGGGACAGTTTTGGGGGACTGAGCCCTCAATCTGTGGGATCTTACACTATCTCATTTCAGAACTGAATTTACGTAGTCATTTCAGAACTGAATTTACGTAGGGGCCTTCCAGCTGCTGTCTGCTGCAGAATTGCCCGGTGTGTGGGGAAAAACCCTATATATCTGGCCACAAAAGCTTTAAGTGTGAGTAGTGAGTAGAAAGAATGCTTTGGTTTTTCCTGTTCATAATACTCTTCTACCTCTTGACCTATCCATTCTGCCACCAACCCTATTGATCACTGCCTTGCAATAGGACATGGTCAGTGCTGATCCCAGTTTCTGCCTTGGGCATATACAACTCCTTCTTTTGTACAATCTCTGCTGTTCCTTACTCTAGAAAGCAATGGTTTTGGGGGAATAATGGGTGCATATGGAAAATAATAAAAAAGAAAAGAGGAGTAAAGGAGAAACCTCATACTACTATCTGTTGTTGCCATAATTTCTTCCCCTTACCCTGTTTCTCAACTTGTAAATCCTGCATCTTATCGTTCTCCTTTCCCCATCAGAATGGGTAACCTAGCTCTTCTGTCCACTGCTCCTATCCTGACCCTTATCATCGTGTGTCTTTGGAATACACAGTGGTGAATAGTGTTGACTTGGGAGTGGTGGCTGGACTTGGGAACTGGTGGAGACAAAAAAGACAAAACAAAAGCCAGGCTTTATAATCTCCTGGAATTTACTTCAGATTATATAGTTCATTTTATTCTCTTGAGATTATAGCTCCATTTCACCAGTCCTATACTCACAGCTTATAGGCCCGCTGCCCCAGGCTTCCCATTCTTAATTTTATGTACCTAATATTCATTTATCATTATATTCTGAATACCTAACAGAGTACCAGAGTGCTTATGGAGGAAATGAATAAACCAAGTCTTGAAGTACTAAATTCTTACTTTTCTTGCTTATCACCAGACCACAATTTGGGATTGTTGTCCAAGTACACTGTCCCCCAAATCCTCAGTTGGAGTTATGATCCCATATGTCCTGAGAAGTCCTGTTGCTTTTAAAAGCTAGATTTTCCATGCTCATGAACTGGAAGAATCAACATTGCTAAGATGTCCATTCTGCCTAAGGCAATCTACAGATTTAACACAATACCCATCAGATTACCAGCAACATTCTTCTCAGACCTAGAACAACAATACAGGAATTCATATGGAAACATAAACCACCAACAATAGCCAAAACAATCTTCAGCAAAAAAAAAAAAACAAAGCTGGAGGTATCACACTCCCAGACTTTAAACTTTATTATTAAGCTACAATAATCAAAACAGCCTGGTATTGGTACAAGAACAGGGATATAGATCAATGGAATAGAATTGAGTTTCCAGAAGCAAAACGTCAATTTCTCAGCCAACTCACCTTTGACACAGCTTCCACCACCAACCATTGGGGAGATGAGAACCTATTCAGTAAATGGTGCTGGGAAAATTGACCACATGCAGAAGATTGAAAGAGGTCCCTACCTGTCTCCGTACACAAAATTAACTCTAAATAGATCAGAGACCTAAACGTAAAACCTCAAACTATAAGAACCTTTAAAAATGCCGGAGACACTCTTATGGAAATTGGAACTGGCAACCAATTCCTGATCAAAACCCCAAGTGCCCATTCCATAAGAGATAAGATAGACAAGTGGGACCTTATCAAACGGACAAGCTTCTACAAAGCCAAAGAAACCACCAAGAAAGCAGGGAGACAGCCCACAGACTGGGAAAAAATATTTGCCAACTTCATGTCTGAAAAAGGCCTAACATCTAGGATCTACAAGGAACTCAAACATGTTGAAAAGAAAAAAACAAACAGCCCCATTACAAAATGGGCAAAAGATATGAATAGACAGTTCTCAAAAGAAGACATATATGAGCAGCCAACTGATACATGAAAAAATGTTCAGCTTCACTAGTCATCAAGGAGATGCAAATTAAAACGACACTGAGATACCACCAACTCCAGTCAGAATGGCCATCATCAATAATAAAAAATAACGTGCTGGAGAGGATGTAGTGAAAAGGGAACACTTCTATACTGTTGGTGGGAGTGTAAACTAGTACAGCCTCTGTGGAAAACAGTGTGGCAATTGCTAAAAGTTCTAAAAATTGACCTTCCATATGCCCCCGCAATCCCTCTACTGGGAATATACTCGGAAGAACTCAAATCACTCTATAAAAAAGATACCTGCACATGTGTGTTTATCGCAGCATTGTTCACAATAGCAAGAACAAGAACCAACAGGGCTGCCCATCAAAAGGACTGGATTAAAAAAAATATATGGTACATATACACAATGGAAAATTACGGAGTCATAAAGAAGAACAAAATCATGAACTTGGCAGCAACCTGGATGGACTTAGAGTCTATAATACTGAGTGATCTTTCACAGAAACGAAGAACTGAGTATTATATTCTCACGCATATGTGGACCTTAAACAACTACCATAATACTATAAGAAAAGGATTGATAGTAGCAGGAAACTGTGGGGGGGGGGTGGGATTGACAGTAGTGGAAATCTTTTTGGGGAAGGGAGGGGGCACACTTCATCAACAAGGGTGCCTGCCCAATGAATATTTGTATACCTAACCCTGAATTGTACCCCACAATTTTAAAATAAAAGCATTTTAAAGTTAAAAAAAGATAAATAAAATAAAAGCTAGACTTTGAAAAGAGCATATTTACTCAATACCCATAAAATCAATGTTTCTGAGACTGAGATGACTAGACTGATCTATCTGATAGCGATGGTGATGGTGATGGTGTCTGTCATGAATCTGCTGCTGATGATGATAAATTCTCTTCCAAGACAAAATTGTTGAGCAGGCAAAGTTAATTTTGGAAGGAATTCCATAACTTTCCACTTTAATCCCATGTTGTTCTTTGACAGACTTGGAAAGATTTCCTGTCAAAAATCTCTCCTTCTCTTCTGCCCATCAGCATTTTAACAATATTCATCCTACTGTCCCAGAGCTCTTTCTGAACTCAGTTTCCACTAAAATCACAGTCTAGTAAACAACGCTTAGTTAATATGTTTCAGAAATATTCTGCCTAAAGTCACCAGTGATCTTTATAATATGAGAATCATTTAATGTTGATTTTTAAGTCTGCCTTTTTTTTTAAACTGAGATATCATTTACCTACAGTATGCACACCATAAATGAAGAGTTGGATTAATTTTGACAAACACATGCAAATGTAAACTACATCCTTTCAAGATATAGAACATTTCTATCTCTCCAGAAAGTTCCATTGTTTCTCTCCCAGTAAATCTCCTAATGAAAAAACAACCATTGTTCTATTTTTCACCATCACTGGTTGTTTCCTATTACTTGTTTTAGCACTTCATATATATGGAATTACACACTACAGACATATTTTTGTGCCTGTTTTCTTTTGCTCAATACTCTGTTTGAAATTTAACCATGTCACTGAATATTCAGTACTTCATTCTTTTTTATTGATAAGTAATATTCCAAAGTATGAATATTCCATAGTTTGCTTATCCATTCTTCTATTGATAGACACTGGGTCTGTTTTCACTTTTTGGCAGTCATGAATAAAGTTTCTATGAAAATTTCTTTAGAAGGTTTTCTGTGGACATACGTTTCATTTTGTTAAACAAATAGGAGTAGCATGCTGGGTCATAGGATACATATATATTTCACTGCTTGAGAAACTGGTGAACAGTTTTCCAAATCACTTTTAGCATTTTACTTTCATACCAGCAATGTAAGAAAATTCCAGATGGTCTACATATTCACCAGAATTTAATGCTGTCAGTCTTTTAAAATTTAGCCATGAATCAATGTATAAAGCTATCTAAATGTCATTTTATTGGCAATTCTCTGACAAGTAATGCTGCTGAGCACATTTTCATATGCTTATTAGATGCTTGTATATATTTTTTTGTGAAGTTATCCTTCCAAGTCTTTAACTCAAAAAATATAGACTTTATTTTTTCTCCTTTCTAAAGTTTTTTGGGTTTTTTTGAGTTTAGGAGTTCTTTGTAACTTCTTTGTACAAGTCTTCTATCATTGATGTGGGTTGTGAATATTTTCTCTCACTTAGTGTTTTTTTTGCAGTTTATTTTAATAATCAAATGCTTTAAGTTTTGAAAAAAGTCCATTTAATCAATTTTCTCTTTTATAGTAATTATTTTCTGTATCTTTTCTAAGAAATCACCACTAACCCCCAGGGTCATGAAAATATTCTTCATTGTAGATCTAGTTTTTATATTTAAGTGTATGACCCATTTGAGTTAATTTTGTCTATCGTGTGTGAGAAAGGATTAAGTTATTTTTCCGTATAAATATCCAGCTCTTCCAGTACCATTTGCTAAAAAACTTGCCCTTTCTCTTTTTCTTTGGTACCCTTGTCAAAAGTCATTTCACCCAATATATGTTGGAAGCTTTTCTGGGTTCTCTGTTTGGTTCTATTGATCTATTTAGCTAACCTTTCCCTAGTAGCATACTTGATTACTATAGCTTTATACTAGGTCGAGAAATTAGTTAGTACTGATCATCTGACTTTATTCTTCTTTTACACAATTGGTTTATAAATTCTAGTTCCTTTGAATTTTTTTATCAGGCTAGTCTTGCCACTTTTTTTTTAAAGACAAGATCTCACTGTGTTGCTCAGGCTAGAGTGCAGTGGCATGAACCCAGCTCATTGGAGCCTTGACCTCCTAAACTCAAGCAATCCTCTTGTCTCTCAACCTCCTGAGTAGCTGAAAGCATAGGGGTGTGCCACCACGCCTAGCTAATTTTTAAAAATTTTTTTTATCTAGAGGTGAAGTCTCACTATGTTACCCAGGCTGGTCTCAAACTCCTGGGCTCAAGCCATACTCCGGCCTCAACCTTTCAAAGTACTGAAATTACAGCCTGTCTTGCCACTTTCTAAAAAATTAAAAAAAAGAATTCTACTTGGATTTTGATTTTGATTAGGATTGCATTAGATCTATAGATCAATTAAGGGGAAATGACTATTAACAATATTGACATTTCCATTCCTCGAATAAGATATAAGTTATGTATTTAATTGTGTACTAGAAGAAAAAAGATATGTCTACCAGTACCTCAGAATATGACCATATTTAGAAATAGAATAATTACAGAACTAATGTGTTAAGGTTATTTAATATCATGTTAGACTAGGGAAGTCTTTTAAGCTAACTAGTGTCTTTATAAGAGGAGACAGACATATAAAGTCCTATGTGATGACAGAGGGAGAAATTGAAATGTTGCAGCTCAAAGTGAAGGAATGCCAAGGATTGCTGGTAAACCATCAGAAACTAGAAAGAGGCAAGAAATGATAGATTTCATGGGAAGCATAGCTCTGCTGACACCTCAATTATGGACCTCTGGCTTCCAGAACTAATAGACTCTAAATTTCTGTTTAAACATTCTTAGAATGTTTATATATTTTCCTTGATTATTGACTCTCTTCTCCAGACCCTGTTGGTTCCTCTATTTTGTCAGCTCTTATTCAGGTAGCACTAAGTTTAGATCATGCTTTTGACTGCCATCACATCTTCATTCATTTCCTTTTTCAACTTGGTATTCTAGCTGGTGAATTTGTTATTCAGACTCATCCTATAAGCTATTTATTCAGTTGGTTATGTTTTAAAATTATAAATGTAACAAATGTGATTTTTTCTTAGATAAAGGTAACATCTTCTCTTTTTTCCAAAACTGTTAATTATATTTACCTAAAGTCCAATTCTGGAAACTCTGCTATCCCTGTTTCTCAGATGTAAGTTCTATTTATTTCCTTTCTTTTTATAGTGTTGACCATAACATGATAAACGACACGTCTTTGACTCTAAAATGAGTAAAAAGTATATGTTTATTCTTGACTCCTCAACTTTGCAACTGAACTTTTCTGATAGATAGTTAGCTCCCTCTGCTTGACCAGCCTTCCTGAGAGGAGTGGTAAGTGAGACTACCAGAGCTTTGATTCTTTCCTATTTCTTGGTGTAAGAGATAGACTGATGAGGTGTGCTGCTTAATGAAATGCCTTTGCAGATGTTTTCTTGAGCTGAGCTGCAACTATGTCTAGTGTCATCAGCCACCAGACCACTGCTCTGTAACTTACTTTAAGCACGTCTATCATGTGAAGATGGATGACCCTGTTGCAGCTTCTTAGTGTAGGGGTGCTCATGTATTTACTGGTACCACTGCATTTCTCCAACTAAATCCTTTTTAATTGTTCCCTAGTCTTTTCTCTACTCTTCTACCAAGTTTAGACACAAATCTCCCTTGATGTTTTCCATTCTTTGGTAGAGCCTTGGGTTGTAGTTTCTTCAATGTTTCTGGTCCTATAAAATTTACTCTTATTTATTTATTTATTTATTTTGAGTTGGAGCCTCACTCCATCTCCCAGGCTGGAGTGCAGTGGCATGCTCCTGGCCACCCCAGCGTTGACCTGTTGAGCTGCGGCAATCCTTCTACCTCAGCCTTCCAAGTAGCCGGAACAACTGGAGCGCACTACCACATCTGGCTAATTTTTTATTAATTGTAGAGATGACATCTCACCAATTTGCCCGGGTTGGTCTTGAACCCATGGGCTCAGGCAATCCACTTACCTCGGCCTCCCAAAGTGCTGGGATTACAGGCCGAGACACCAAGCCTGGCCTGACTTACCCTTTTTTAATGTAGAAAAATTACTATGTTGTCACTTAAAAATTCTTTATATTATTTATAAAGTTTTATTTAGGAAGAAAGACTGCACTGCGTTCTTTCTATAGAACCAAAAGACAACCCTTGAACAAAAATATTTAGGAGAACATCAAGTGATTTAGGTAAGAAACTAAGAAATCATCCAAAGGAGAGAGGTATTAGCATTTAAGATCTCTAAATTTGGTGTCAAAAATTTTAACAAACAGTGACTTTGACTGATTTAAGTACACCAAAACTTGGAGAAAATAAGGACATTAAAATAAATATTCCGTATATAAAAATTGTGAGGGATAATATCACCAAGATGACAAAATAAAAAGGAACCTGCTAATATTCCTCCACAACAAAAAAAAATCTGCATCCACCCACAGTCAAAAGTCTCTACTTTTGGGACTGCTTCTGGGAGCCTCAGAATTCAGGTCCATTGGGGCCCAAAAGCTGGCTGTGTCAACCTTGGAAGCTTTATGAAACTCACAGCAAGGGTAGGCTTAGAGCGTTCTGGGCTTCAAGAATACGACAGTCAGCTTAGAATCCCTGGAAGATCCTCAGAAGAAAAACAGGCAAAAACAAAGACAAATTGCAAAGATTAAAATAAATGCCTAATCTCTCAATACACAGACATCATCACACTTCCACAATCATCAAAACCATTCAGAGTAATACAACCTCACCAAATGGACAAAATAAGGCAGCAGAGACCAACTTTATAGTGACAGAGATGTGTGATTCTCAGACAAAGAATTCTAAATAGCTGTTTTAAAGAAGCTATTTAATAGAACATAGAAAATCAATTCATACTTTCATCTGAAAAAATTTAACAGAGATTGAATAACTTTTAAAAATCGAAAACAGTTTTGGAGATGACAAATACAATGAATGGAATGAAAAATGCAATAGAGAGCATCAACATAACTGATGAGACAAGAAAGAATCAGAGAGCAGAAAGATATATTATTTGAAAATACACAGTCAGAAGCGAGAGATGAAGAAAATAATAAAAGGAAATGAAGACAACTTACAAGATCTATAAGATACTATCAAAAGAGCAGATAGTTAGGTTATTGTACAGACTGCAAAACTGTGAGCCAAATAAATATCTATTTTTTATAAATTGCCCAACCTCAGGTATTTCTTTATAGCAATGCAAATGGACTAAGGCAATAACCAATCTGAAAAAGATATCAATAAAGTAGTCCCATTTACAAAATCTACAAACAAAAAATAAAACACATAGGAATCAATTTAACCAAATAAGTGAAAGATTTATACAAGGAAAACTATAAAACACTGATGCAATAAATTGAACAGGACACACACACAAAATGGAAAAGTATCCCACACTCCTGAAGTGGAAGCTATAATATCGTTACAATGTCTACATTACCCAAAGTGGCTTATAGATTTGGTGCAATTTCTATTAAAATATCAATGACAGCCGGGTTCGGTGGCTCAGCCTGTAATCCCACGCCTTTGGGAGGCTGAGGTGAGTGGATTGCCTGAGCCCGCGGGTTCGAGACCTGCCTAGGCAGGCGAGACCTCATCTCTACAATAAAATCAAAAATTAGCCGAGCGTGGTAGCGCGCGCCTGTAATTCTGGCTACTCGGGAGGCTGAGGCAGAAGGATCCCCGGAGCCCAGCAGGTCGAGGCTGCGGTGGCCGGGAGCGGCCGCTGCACTCCAGTCTGGGCAACAGAGTGAGACGCCAACTCAAAAAATATATATATATATCAATGACATTCTTCGCAGAAATATTTTTAAAAAATAAAATTTACATGGAACCACAAAAGTCCTTGAATAGCTAAAGGAATCTTGAGTAAAAAGAGCAAAGCCAAAGACATTATACTCCCTAACTGCAAATTATGCTACAAAGTTATAGTATCCAAAACAATAAGGTACTGGTACAAAAACAGACATATAAACCAATGGAACAGAATACAGAACACAGAAATAAATCCATGTTCTTACAGCTAATTCATTTTCAACAAAGGCACCAAGAATATACATTGAGGAAAGGAAAGTTTCCTTAATAAATGGTACTGGATAAACCTAGATATCTATATGCAGAAGAAAAAAACTAGATCCCCGTCTTTCACTATATACAAAAACAAGAACGGAAACTATAAAACTACTAGAATAAAAACTGGGGAAATGCTACAGGACATTGGTCTGGGCAAAGAAAGATTTGAAAGGTAAGACCTGAAAAGCACAGGTGATAAAAGCAAAAATATTCCAATGGGATTACATCAAGCTAAGAAGGTTTTGTCCGGCAAGGTAAATATTCACAAACTATTTGTCTGACAAAGGATTAAGAACAAGGACATATAACAAATTCAAATAACTCAATTGCAAAAGAAAAAGATCTGATTAAAAATAAGTAAGAGGACTGTATAGACTTTTCTTACAAGAAAACATACAAATGACCAATAGGTGTTTGAAAAATTACTCAACAGAGAAATAATCTCGCTACAGTTAGAATGGCTATTATCAAAAAGACAAAAAAGAACAAATTCTGACAAAGATGTGGAAAAGGGGAAGCACTTGTACACTGTTGGTAGGAATGTAAAATAGTACATCCATTATGGAAAACAGCGTGGAGGTTCCTAAAAAAACTGAAAATATAACTATCACAGGATCCAGCAATCCCACTGCTGGGTATATAATCCCCCCCACCAAAATCAATATATTGAAGAGATATCTACACTTCCCTGTTTATTATAGCACTATTCACAACAGCCAAGATATGGAATCAATGTAAGTGTTCATTAATGGACAGATAAAAAATTTGGTATGCATACTCAATGAAATATTATTATGATATATACACAATGGAATATTATCATAAAAAGAATGAAATTATATCATATATCATGACTATTATTCATATATCATGAATATTATCATAAAAAGAGTGAAGTTATATCATTTACTGCAACATGAGTGGAACTGGAGGTCATTATGCTAAGTGAAATAAGCCAGGCACAGAAAGACAAGTATCACATATTCTCACTCCTATGTGGAAGCGAAAAAAGTGGGTCTCATGTAGGTAGAGAGAATAGTGGTTACCACAGGCAAAGAAGGGAAGAGGCAGGGCATAAGAAATTGGTTAAAAGTAGTTAGAAGAAATAAGTTCTAGCATTTGTATAATTAACGATAATTTATTGTGTATTTCAAAATAACAAGAAGAATTATAATGCTTTCAACACAAAGATAAATATCTGAGTTGAGGGACATTCCAATAACACTGACTTGACATTACATATTGCATACATGTATCAAAATATCACATGTACTTCCAAAATGCGCACAGTTATGATATATCAATAAAAATACAAAACATGCTTTATAATTATTTGTGTGTATAAAATATTATATAATATTAGGTTAGTAAACATAAATTGGTCATTCATTTCCAAGGGATAATACCTAAAAACATTTATAAAATAATGCATTCTAAAGGTTTTTTAAATAGTAACCATAATAAAAAAAATTTAGTTAACATTTTAACAGAATAAATAGATCCAAAATTCAAGTTTTAATATTTGAAAGGTTTACTTCCAGACCTTTCTAATTAAATTTTATCTAAACTGCTTGTGGTATAACTTACCTTAAGCTTAATTTTTCTAGCACTTTCTTTTATGATCTTTATTCAAAATATTCCTTTACTTGGCTTTTTAATTCTTTTTTTATTGTTAAGCTTGTCATTATGGTGTATCTCTTTCTTTTATGTAGATGCTATCATATTATATTTCCTGTCAGTTAATACTCATTGAACACTCACCCTGTTTAGGACCACACAGACTAGCAGTAATAATAATAAGAAAAGCAATACTATTTATTGAATGCTGGCAATGTAATACCTACTGCACTAAGCACTTTATGCTGTCACTATCTGAATTCTCACAAATGTTAATCTATCACAGATAAGGAAACTAAGCCTAAGAATGTTTAAATTACTTACCTGAAGTTATAAGTCAATAATCACTCAGAAGGATTTGAATTAGACTCTTTTTGACTCCAGAGCCTTGAACATAGCAGATGTTTAATAATTATTTTGTTGAATAAATGTTTTAAATAATGCATCCTTGTCTTTTTATTTCTCAGTAGTTTTTCTTTCTTTATCAACTAAGTTCCATTTTACTTCTAAACATCTGTTATTGTGTTAATATAGTTTTCTATTGCATTTCTTCTTCCTGGACAAATTTTATTCTGAAAAGCATATGTATCACAAAATTTCAAGTGGAGCACTTTCTCTAGTAACCGTGCTAACAAAACTTCTAAATGTACTTTGTTCTTCAATAGCAAGACTCTTAAAGGACAAAGTTTCTGGGTTAAGATAATAAGCATATTGTTTCTAATGTGTTTTGTTTACATGATCTCTCTTATACAAGACTGTAATAATCAGAGAGGCTGAATAACTTCTTTCTATACATCAGCAGGAGGTAGCAAGCAACAGGACTGAGAGTGGATTTCAGTCTTCCTACTTTTATCTCAGTTCAAGTTTCTTTCCAGGGCACCATCATGGCACCACCATTCCCAGTGGGCTGGTTCCCCAGGCTGATGTCGGGCAAATTGATTTGTCTTCCTTAACTAATATCAGAGCTTAGAGATTAAAAAAAAAACAAAAAACAAAAAACTATTTTGAAATATGAAAGTGCTTTACCCACAGTGTTATTCATATCCATTCTCTTTTTGCTGAAAAACATGATCTATGTTATATGCTATACATAGCTCCACATAGTGCAACAAAATCATGAATGAAAGCATATGTCCAATGCATATGTTCTCCTTACTATTGTTTTCTACTTAAAGCGTATGCCATGTGATATCAATGTCCTCAATATTTCTCTACATTCCCCTCCCCGGAAGGTCAACTTTTCTTAGGGAAAATTAGAGGGAAGGGGCACTTTTTCTTACTATCTGGAAATAATAGGTAAAATGGCCTGTGGAACATTCTTTATCAAGCAGAGCTGGACTAAGGTGAAAGCACAATTTGCTTACAGTTGAATTTTTGGTTCAGTGCATTTTACAAACTATTTTATAATGGAAAACAAATGTGTTTAGAATTTGAAACAAAGGGAGAAGTTACAACTATTTCCCTAATTAAAGAATGGTTATCAAACATGTGGTGCTTTTCACTGTAAATAAATTTAGAAGATACCTCATTGAATTGTATTTATTTGTCCTTGCATATCTTGGGTGAATTTGTCTGAGAAAAATAATAATAAAAAAACACATATGTGACTAGAGCTAGACGTTAACTTTCTATTTTTGTATAGAGATAATCATGATTTCTTCTCATTAACATTCCTGCTAACTTCAAATGCACAGCGAGAGTTTGTTCCATGTCATCAGAGTTTTTCTACACTCTGTATGGTCTTTGAAGTTAATTGGAGCACTCCATGCTGAAGCAAGATGAGGGTTAGAGGTGGAAGTGAATCGTGGTGCCACTATCACGGATCTTGGGATGACCGCCTTTACAGGACCAGACACATTTTAACCACTGTACAGAGAGCTCTGTGTACAGGTAAGATCTGAAAGACAATATACTTACTACAAAGACAGCAAAGGACTGGCTACTGTAGATAAGCACAATTACCTAAATGTGAAAAGCAATTTTTTTGTTTCCCTGATGAATCTTTTATCATTGAATATTTGACTTGGAAATAGAAAGACATCAGAAGCCTTTTATTCACATTTAATCTACCACATCAGTGATTCCCATTAGAATAGTGGCTTAAAGCTATAAAATATTGATCATTCAACCTATTCATTTCTAAATTAAAGATTCACCAAACTAAATGTTATTATGTTCTTTTCAGGCAATATAGATCCCTCCTATGTACTGTTCACAGTAGGGTTCACACTCCTATGAGAATTTAATGCCTCTGCTTGCCAGTCACTCACCTCCTGCTTAGGGCTCAGTTCCTCACAGGCCATGGGCCGGTACCGGTTCCCCTCAGGGTCGGGAACCCCGATGAGTACAACAGATAAATAAATATCAAAGACATAAATCTGCTTTTTTTGTCCAGTGGACCCATTGGTTCCCTGATGACTCTAATATCACTGAATATTTGACTTGGAAATAGAAAGACATCACAAACCTTTTATTTGCATTTAACCTACCACATCAGAATAGTGGTTGAAATCTGTACAATATTGATCAGGTTAAAAATTCCAATCCAAGTACTATGAACCAGCAAGGGGACCATAAAAAGTTTCTAGTCTCAAATAATTTGCAATCTAGTTTGATAAAAATTCAATCAGGTGAAAAGATCATTCATGATCCCAGCATGACTAAATGCTACCTCCCAGACTGCACAGGACCACGGATAGAACCATGTTTCCACATATACAGACTTCTCCTCAGATCCCATTAGGATGCTCTGCCAGGTGCTTATTCCTAAACCAGTTATTGGCAAGGGGAAATGGAATCACTGTATATGGCTTAGATTCCTGGATCTCAATCCTGCTTGCATGTGAGAATCCTTCAGAGAGCTTTGGTAAAATCCCATTGTCCCAACAACAGAGATTAATCTCTGTTGTTTTTTAAAATATCAGGCCTAAGCCATATCTCCAAACCTAATGCTGCTCAGAGCTCCCTTAATTCCATTGTGGAATTAAACAATTTTTCTTAATCCTGATTCTCAACTGGAGGTGGCATTGCCTCCTAGGGTGCATTTGGCATGTGTCTGGAGACAATTTAGATTGTCTCAACTGGGAAAATGCTACAGGCATCTAGTAGCGATGTTGCACATGTATTAAAATGCACAGAACAGACAGACCCTCACAACAAAGAATTATCTGGCCCAAAATGTCAGCAATAGTCACAAGGTCAAGAAGCTCTGATCAAAGGTATCAATCAAGCATATTTTTGTTAGCCTCCTGTACTGGATGCTGCAGTTATTCGAAAACCTCCTGAGACTTCAAGGATTTTTAAAGACAAATTGGTTAACCATAGCAAAGACACAGAGACTAGATCTTGACTGTTTGGGGTAGTTCTAGTGTTAGTATCAACCCTCAAATAAGATTTCCCGAGCATTGAAGACCCAAGACTTTTGCAGACTCTTCTCATAGCCTGGCGGCCTCATTGGCAATGTTGCACACAGGCAATGCCAGCCGGATGATTTTACCCTAATCAAGATTTGTATGAACATGATATTTTGTTTATTCTGTTGCCTTTTTGTTCTTCTGATTCATCAACAGCAATAGAATGGAACAATTATCCCTTCTTGTTGCAGATACAGACGTGTAAATGAGTGGGGCTTTCTATGAGGCCAGGAATGCCAAAACATCTCATATTATACCTCATCTACTGCAATATACAATTTCAGACTGCAGAAGCATGCAAACCCTTGTAATTTTCTATATTTATATTCAAACAGGAAGAGGGGTGGCCCCCTGGCATTCTGTATAAGCACACTTTCAACACTTACACTGCAGTCAGAGAAAATGCTATTCATAGGGCCAGATTACAACTTTTTGTGTCATCCTTGGTAGATAATATACCAATCAGGTGGTAAAACTTAAATTAAAAGCTGGACCCAAGAAACTTCATTTCTTGTATTTTCAGTTCTCCCTTCTCTAAAGCTAGAAAAATCAGCAACACTTTGAACAGTTAATATGACTAGCTAAACACATTAAATGTAGGGCTGTGCAATATTGTAGAGCTATTGTAGAGATCTATTATCTAAGGCAAGGGTTCACACATTTTTTCCCAAAGGACCAGATGTAAATACGTTAGGCTTCATGAACCATTCTACCTCTTTCTCAATGACTCAACTCTGCCGCTTTGCATTAAGGCAGTCATGAACATGTAAGTGAATGAGTGTGACTGTGCTCCCTTAAAACTTTCAATTCATAGACACTGAAACTAAGATTTAAAAAAAAGTTTTAGAGTTATGAGTTATATGTGAGGATTTTCTACATAAGCAAATTGAATGCAGGTGAGGAGTTGTCTTCTAACAAGCCCTCTCTTTCCCTGGTAGTGGACATGGTACCAAACAGGTGATTGTGTGGCCCTTGTATCCATGCCCTCCCTCTTCCCTCTTTTAGGGATCTGTTCTTCCTGCCTTTGTGCTCATGTGCCCAATGTTTAGGGCCTGCTTATGAGTGAAAATATGTGATATTCAGGTTTTTGTGACAATTCACTTAGAATGATGGTGTCCAGCTGCATCCATGTTGCAGCAAAGAACAGATTTTGTTCTCCTTGACTGCATAGTATTCTACTATGTGTACATACTTACTACATTTTCTTTAGCCAGTCTACTTTTAAAGGGCATATGGACTGAGCATAAACTTGAACAGGGAGGGGGTGACATGAAAGACATCCAAAGGCTTTCTCAGGGGGAAGGATTCTGGGCTACAAACCACAGACAACTGATGGGTGGGGGGAGCATCTCCCAACCACTTTCTGCAGAATACTTGCAACAATGTCTGAAAAACCAACCTGACAGGATTAACAACAGGAGAGAAAATCTACAGCAGAAAGACCTTTTACAGCGTGGAGCACGGAGCAGAAGTAAATGGTTCTCTCTTTTTCATTGAGTGTCCTATATTGAATGACAGAAAGATTCCTAGAACAGAGGGTCATTGACTAGTTTCAGAGCAACAAAACCAAAAAAGAAAGAGACCGGGAGGAAAGACTTTTTACAAATGAGGAAGAATCAATGGAAAGATATAGGCAATCCTCAGAGTCTTAAAGAGGCAGTGTGTGAAAAAGCAGCCATCAGAGCACAATGAAAGTCCTCCCAGGATGGCCTTCCCCAGAGATTGGATGGCTAAAATCAATCAGAGATTGGATGGCTAAAATCAATAAAGAGAACCACGAGAAACTAGAAGTGAAACTCCCCAAAGTCATACAGGGAGTAAAAGTGGAGTTGGCCAATTACAGAAAAGCCCCATTCTGAAATAATGGAAATGAAGAACTTTATCCTGGAAATTAAAAACACAGTAACAAGCATTGGGAATGGGGTCAACCAGAGAGAGGAGAGAATCTCAGAGACTGAAGACCAAAATATGGAATTAACCCAGTCTGTCAAAAACATTTTTTAAAAAAAGTCTCAAAATGAATGAGCAAAGCCTCTGAGAGATGTGGGACTATGTCAAGAAGCCAAATCTGTGTCTGATTGGTATCCCTAAAGCAGAGAGAGAAACAAACAACATCATGGAACAAGCATTCCATGTAGTTACCCACAACTTGCTAGAGAGGCAACCATTCAATCACAAGGGATTCAGAACACCCATCCCCCAAGGTATCACATGAGAAGACTATCCCCAGGACACATAGTAATCTGCCTCCCCAAAGTAAGCATGAAAGAAAAAATCCTAAAGGCAACAAGAGAGAAAGGTCAGGCCACCTACCAGGGAAGACTCATCAGAATTGCAGACTTATTTACAGAAACACTGCAGCCAGAAGGGATTGGAGTCGCATTTTTAACTTTCCTAAAGATGAGCAATTCTTGCCAAGAATTTCTTATTCCATCAAGCTAAGTTTCATCTGTGAAGGAGAATACTTCTCAGACATCCAATTCCCAAGAGAATGTTCCACCTCCAGGCACCTCTTTAGGAGATGCTTAAGAAGGTGCTGAACACAGAAAAAAAGAACAGTCATACTCAGCATACCAGTACAGGCAAGCATAGAGTTCACAGAGCGCACAGAGTAGTCACAAAAATGAACACACACACACATATAAATATAAAAGTAGAAAAGCAAAGCAACCTCCTAAGAGCCCTATGAAAGGAATAAACTCTCACTTTTCAAAAATTACTTTGAACATGAATGGACTGAATATGGCACCGAAGAGCCATAGAATGGCAAATTGGATAAAGAAGCATGATCCAACAGTCTGCTGCCTCCAGGAAACTCATTTCATGAAAATGACATCCACAGGTTAAAAGTTAAAGACTGGAAAATGGTTTTTCAGGCAAATGGAAAGCAGAAGAGAGTAGGAGTGGCTATTCTAAATTCAGACAAGGCAGACTTCAAGCTATCAAAAGTTAAAAAGGACAAAGTATAATACTACATAATGATGAAAAGCAAGTAATATCCATCTTAAACTTATATGCACACAACACAGGAGCACCAGGCTTTATAAAACAACTACTAAGTAAACTAAGAGAGGACATTGACTCTCACACAATCATGGTGGGAGATGTAAATAGTTCACTAACAGCAGCAAAAACACCAACAAGGAGATCTGGAGCCCCAACTTAATGCCTGACGAAATGGACTTAATAGACATTTACAGAACACTTCACACAACAACTATAGATATACATTCTACTCATCAGCACATTGAACATACTCCAAGATCTATCATATTCCTGAACATATATCAAGTGTGAAAAAATTTCAAAAGATAGAAATAATGTCATGCATCTTCTCAGATAACAGTGGAATAAAAATAAATATTGCCACCAACAGAATTCCCCCCAAACACACAAAGTCATGGACACTAAACAAAATGCTACTGAATGATTGTGGAAGGGACTGGTGTCCCATTTTTAACTTTCTTAAAAATAAGCCATTCCAGTCAAGAATTTTCTACTCCACCAAGCTAATAGAAATATCACAAATATACAGCCTACCATCACACCTGAGGAAGCTGGAAAGGCAAAATAATCTAAATCCTAATTTCAGTAGAAAAATCTAGATCACTAAGATAAGGTTGCAATTGCAGGATATAGAAGACAAAAATATCATAGAAAGGATAAACAAGACAAAAAGTTGGTTCTTTGAAAAGATAAATAAGATTGGCAGACTCCTGGCCAGATTGGCTATAAAAAAAAAAGACAAAGTTCAAATAAACACAATTAGAAACAAAAAAGGTGAAGTCACAACTTACCCTGAAGAAATACAAAAGATTATCAGAGATTACTATAAATACCTGTGCACAAATAATCTAGAAAATGGAGCATTTTTTGACATCACACAACCTTCCAAGGTCAAAACAAGAAGAAATTGAAACTTTCAACAGACTAATAACAGTCCAGGAAATCAACTCAATCATAAGAAAACTCCCCACCAAACAAACAAACAAACAAACAAACAAAGAACCCTCTGGACCAGATGAGGCCCTACCTGAATACTACAAGACAGATAAGGAGGAACTGATATCAATTTTACTGAAAGTATTCCAGGCAGTCAAGAATGATGGAATTCTCCCCAACTCATTTTATGAAGCTAACATCATACTTATACCCAAACCTGGAAAAGACCCAACAAAGGAAGATAATTACAGGCCAATCTCCTTGATGAACATAGTCACAAAAGTTCTCAACAAGATTCTGACAAACAGTATCCAACAACACATTTCAAAGATTACCCACCACAACCAAGTGGGCTTCATTCCCAGGATGCAGGGCTAGTTTGACATTTGCAAGACCATAAATGTAATTCAGCACATTAACAGATGTAAATTCAAGAACCACATGGTTATATTATTAGACGCAGAAAAGGCATTCAAGAAAATTTAGCATCCCTTCTTGCTCAAAACCCTTGAGCACCCAAGCATAGAAAGAACATTCCCCAAAACAGTAAGAGCCGTCTATGATAAACTCACAGCCTGCATTTGCTCAATAGGCAGAAGCTGAAAGCATTCCTCTTAAAAACTTGAAGAAGACAAGGATGCCCACTCTCACTCTTTCTATTCAACTCCTAATGCTGGAAGTCCTAACCAGAGCAATCAGGCAAGAGAAGGAAATCAGGGGTCTCCAAATATGAAAAGAGGAAGTTAAACTATTCTTCTTTGCAGATGATATGATTCTATACCTAGAAAATCCAAGAGAGTCTGTCAAAAACCTCCTCACACTGATAAATGACTTTAGCAAAGTCTTTGATTACAAAATCAACATGCAAAAGATAGTTGCATTTCTATACACCAGCAACAAGCAAGTGGAGAACCAAATAAAAAGCACAATCTCATTCACAATAACCATACACAGAAAAGGAATACCTTGGCATCCACCTAACCAGAGAAGTGAAAGGTCTTTACAATGAGAGCTACAAAACATTTCTCAAAGAAATTAAGGATGACACAAACAAGTGGAAAAACATCTCATGCTCATGGATTGGAAGAATCAAAATTGCCAAGATGTCCATCCTAACCAAGGCAATCTACAGATCAATGCAATATCCAGCAATGATTACCAACATCATTTTCCACAGACCTGGAAATGACAATAGAGAAATCATATGGAAACAGAAAAGAGCACAAATAGCCAAAACAATCCTCAGTGAAAGGAATGAAGTGAGAGGTATCACAGTTCCAAACTTTAAACTTTATTACAAGACTATAGTAATCAAAATGACATGGTATTGGTCCACGAATAGGTCCAATGGAATAGGACAGAGATTCTGGAATTAAAAACACAGTCTCTTAACCAACTCATCTTCAACAAAGCCACCAATAACAATTATTGGGGCAAAGGAGACCATATTTAGCAAAAGATGCTGGGAAAACAACTGGCTAACCACATGCAGAAAAACAGAACAGCACTCCTACCTATCACCATATACAAAAATCAACGCAAAATTGATCAAAGACCTAAACATAAAATTTCACATTATTAGAATTGTAGAAGAAAATGTAGAAAACACCCATATACACATCAGAATAGGCAACAAATTCTTAACCAAGTCTCCAAAAGTAAATACCATAAAAACTAAGATTGACAAATGGGACCTCATCAAACCAAAAAGTTTTTGCACAGCAAGAGGAACCATTGGAGAGTAAAGAGACAACACCCAGAATGGACAACAAGTTTGCAAATTATGCATCTGGCAAAGGCCTAACATCCAGGATCTACAAGAAACTCAAACAAAGTGAAAGGAAAAAAAAGGAAACAATTCCATTAAAAAGTGAGCAAAGGACATGAACAGACACTTCTCAAAAGATGACCCAACAGGCACATGAAAAAATGCTCAACCTCACTAATCATCAGAGAAATGCAAGCCAAAACTACAATGAGATACCACATAACTCCAATAAGGATGGCTATCATTAATAAGTCAAAAAATAACAGGTGCAGGCACAGGTGAGGAGAAAATGGAACTCTTCTACACTGTTGGTGAGAATGCAAGCTAGTTCATCTTCTATGGATAACAGTGTGGAAATTCCTAAAAGAACTAAAAATTGATCTTTCATGTGACCCAGCAATCCCTCTCCTGGGAATATACCTGGAGGAATATAAATTACTCTACAAAAAAATTACCTGCACACGCATATTTACTGACATATTATTTACAATCACTAAAATATGGAAATAATCCTGCTGCTCAACAAATGTGGACTGGATAAAAAAAATGTGGTACATACACACAATGGAGTATTACACTGCTATAAAGAAGAACAAAATCATGGACATTGCAGCAACTTGGATAGAGATGGAGACCATCATACTAAGTGAGCTATCACAGAAACAAAGAACTGAATACCGCATGTTCACACTCATAAGTGGGCCCTGAACATGGTCACATTAGCATAAGGGTGGGATTAGCAGTTGCAGGCTCTGCTAGGGAAGGGGGGTGAGGCACATGACACAAAGGGTACCTGGCCTACTACTGGGGGATTGAGGGCCAGTTAGAAGCCCAAACATCACCTGCATGCAACCTACTTATGTAATTAATCTTCACTTGTACCCAACAAATCTATAACAAAAAAAATTTAAAGCATAATCTATTCTTGATGGGAAAGATGGTGACTTTTTGAAAAGATTATTTTTTTGAAAAATAATCTCATGGAAATTTACTCAGGAACATTCTTTACATATCTGAAAGCCTCCCCCCTCATGTTTTCTCAATGCACTGTATTTTCATGTCATATTACTCAATCTCAAGGATAAGAGGTATTTCAGTGAAGGTAGTTAGTTTACCTGAATCAGGTGCATATATCCTAAAGTATAAAAGTCAACTTAGAGTTCAAGAGAAATGGGTCCCACATAATGTGCTGCACCCTTTCTTCTACTGAAAAAATCCTGAATACATACCTCAAGGACAACCATTTGGATGAGTACTCCTTTGATCTGAATGGACTTGCCTCAAGAAGAACCAGTGGAGTAAGATTAATCCTTCCCTTTATAGAAGACCATCTCATGAATATCCATCTGCCTCCTCCCCTGTGCTGAAGCCTGAAAGTAGCGGTCATTGAAACCCAAGGTTATCTGATTCCAAAGTTTGTGATACCCACGATACTATTTGAAGTTATGTCAGTTCTTTTCATGTTTTGTCCTGCTGTTCCTCTGCCTGAATGGCCTTCTTTTGTTCAAGGGTAACTCAAATATAAGCTCCTCTAAAACAATTTTTGGGGCGCCCCACCCCCACTTTCTTTCACTACAGACGTATGTATTTGTATATGTGCTTATACAATTTTGTGCCTTTACTGGTTTAGGCATTCTGGCTCCCTATATCGTGCCATAATTTCTTTGGGGGCAGAAGTGTTTGTACCTCAGCACCCAGCCTAGTGCCGGGTGTGGCTGTAGAGTAGATGTTAAATATGTAGTGTGTTTTTGATAATTTAAGGGCAACTAGAAGGTTGACTTTTATTCTGTCTCTTTTATTTCAAAAGTCTACAAGACAGTAGGTGTCTCCATTGAAACAAAGCACTGCTTGAAGATTCTTGCTGGAGCCCATGAGAGAGCACAGAGCACACTCCATCTTCCCAAATTCATGGGCAGCTACAGAATACCTGTACTGAAGGAGCATAAAACTGGAAATATGACAAGAAAACAGGAGTGTGTCTTGAAGTTACATTTGCCGAGTAGGAGCAATATTTTGTGTGTGTGTTTGTTTGGAGTGGTATATAGGAGCTTTCAGAGATATACTAGGGAGATGGGCTAAAGCTTCTCCAGCCAACTCTATACCACCCACTGCTCTTGCTTCTCTGTCCCGTCTAGTCCTACCAGCCTAACATTCTGGGCTGCAACACAGAAACAATTTGTCCTCTGCGGCAAGTGAAATCTCAGAAGGACATGAAAACGTAAGATAAACACAAATTCTAACTTATTTGGATTTTCTCTTGCATTGCATCAGGAAGTCTGGCAATTTACAAACAAAAATGAATTTCTTTACCTTATCCCAACCAAACCCGCACAGTTACATCTATGCTATTGGTGGTTTTAAATTTTCTCGAAAAGTTCTTTGACTTTCCTCTTTAAGAGGAAAATCTTCATTCCTCACTCCTTGACCATGGGTTGCACTTTGACTTGCTTCTAACAAACATAATATGGGAAGTTATAGTATGTCATTTTTGCATTTGGTTATAGAAAACACTTTGGCTTCCTTCTTGCCCTTTCTCTTGAACAAGTCAGCTGACATGTGGAAATACTCAGTCAGTCCTATGGAGAGTTTCATGCAGTGAGGAACTAAGTATTTTTGCCAACAGCCACGTGAAAAAGGCATCTTGAAAGTAGATTCTCTAGCCCCAGTCAAGACTTCAGATGACTGTAGCTCTGGTCATCAACTTGACTGTAGCCTCATAAAGACCATCTACTATACTGGCCCTTAAAAAGTGTGAGATAATAAATGTTTGTTGTTTTAAGCTGCGATGTTTTGGGGCAATTGATTGCAGAGTAATCGATAGTTGATAGTACTTATATTATCTGGCTTTCCTATACTATGCTGAAAAATTAGCAGCATTACAGGGAGAAAAGATAGTCTGCAAATAGTAGCATTTAATGTAACAGATTAATCGAGTTTGTATTCAGTTCCTGGATAACTACATAGCAACAAAGTTGTATCAGTGAATTGAGGCTTCTTTTAGTTTCAGATTCATATCTAATTGTCTACATATTTCCTCTAGGATATCTCTGGTAGAAGCTTTCAAAGATAGAGGCAACAATTTTTCCCATAATCCTTTGTCCTGTGACTGTGGTGCTTCTAACAAGAGGTAGAGTCTGTTTCTCTTTCCCTTGAATCTGTGCTGGCCTGATTTGCTATGACCAACTGAAGATGGTAAAAGCGTGTCTCAGGCGCTTGGCTCAAGAGACCTGACATCCTCTGCTTTCATTTTTAGACTATTAACCTGAGAGATTTCCATGTAAAAAGCCAGTTATGTGCCAGCCACTATTATAAGTGTTCATTTGAACAAGATAATATCCTTGCACTCATGTCCCTTCTCATCCTGAGAAGACAGTCTTGCCTACTGGAGGATGAGAGACCAAGAGGAGAACTGAGGTTTCTTAGCCAATAGTAAGCTCTAACCTCAAGATATGTGAGTGAAATCACCTTAGATCTTTTAGACCACAAAAACCTCCAGCTGAATGCAACAACATGAGTAAGATCAAATGATACCCGCAAAAGGACCATCCAACCACCCCATAGAACTGAGAGAAATGATAGTCATTTAAAGTCATTAATTTGAAGTGGGTGGTAACGCCATAAAAGATAACTGATACAGAGTCTACAGGTATCTCAAACTACATACCAGATGGAACTCTTTATCCTCTCACTCAAATCTGACTCTTATGCTATACTCTCTCTATTAATGCTGTCCAGTTGCTCAAGCTGAAAGCCTTGGTGTCATCCATATTCTCTCTTTTTTGTTCACATCCCTATTCAATATATCAGCACTTTCTATCAACTCTGCCTCTAAATATGTTCTAAAAGTGTCCTTTTTACCACCCGGAATTTTTGACTACCATGATCATTTAAAATATAATCAACTCTTGCATGAATTAGCAAAGTAGCTTTTAGGGAATATTCCTGTTTAATTCATTCGCTATATATTAGCCTATGTAATCTTTTAAAAATGTTTATCAGATCATGGCACGTCCCTGCTTCTTATGGCTTTTTAAAAAATCATACATATGATAACATTCTAATCCTTTGCTATCAGTTGGTTTCTACCAGTCTCCCTAATTTCATCCTGCACTAAAAGTCTCCTTTTTTGGTTTCCAACATGCAAGCTCTTTTGCCATAAGATGTTTTCACTTGATAGTCTTCCTGCTTGAAACACCCTTCACTTAGCTCTTCTCAGGCTGATTCTTTCTAGTTCTTTTTTTTTTGTGAGAAAGCAAAATTTATTGAGAGAACAGAAAGTTCCCACAGTGGAAGGGACCCAAGAGGGTTGCCCTCTTTCTAGTTCTTAAGGTCTCAGTTCAAATTATCCTCAGGGAGGTGATTTTGATCACATAGCTCAAGAAGTTCCTTGTCATAATCAGAGTCAATTGCAAACATCAGAAATTACTCTTGCTATATTAAAATGAAAACTATTTGATACTCAACCAAAGTATTGGAATGACCAGGGTGGGAGCTTCTATGAAAGGCACCGGAAATGATTATTAAAACATGTATTGGTAGAACTGTTACTTTTGCCACATTTGAGAAACTGGATATTCAAAAGGCACTCTCAGAACTGCCGACTCCAGAATCGTACTATCTTAGCCACATATCCAGGGACAAGAAAGCGAGGGCTGCACTTGTCACCTCCAGAACCATACCTGACATAACTTTTGGCTGAAGAGCCATTCTGCACCTGTTAGATCCTTACAGCAAAATGTGTGCCCCATGGGCACTGTCTCCCACTTAACTCATGTCTCAATTCAAGACTTCCATAAGTATGTATGACTGATAGAAACTTTATCACATCCAGAACTTTAGCTTCCAGGGAGTCTAAAAATACTATTTTTGATTTTTGGTCTCTGCAGCTAGAAGGTACAGTGGAAGCAGGTTAGAATAGATGCTGTGTAAGCCAACTCATCCTATCTGTCTTTCTCCCTACCACACTCCTGCGTCCTCCCTGTCAATCCTTCATAGAATTGTGTTAAATTTGAAATCACACACACACATACACACACACACACACATCTGTGGATATGTGTAAAGTTTTTCATTTCTTTTCATTATATTGATAAAGAAACTTGCCCATGAGTACAAGGACATTGTCTTTTCCATAGCAGCACTTAAAATGATGGCTGGCACATGGTAACTCTTCAATAAATATTTGTCAAATGAAGAAATTGCTCATTAATAAACACAAAAATATGGTCACTCTCTGATGCAGACATTCTGAGGAAGGGTGTTCCAATTGGTGCTACTTCTCCTTCTGACCTGGCTCCTCTGACCTCAGGTTTAGTTCCAGTCCACAAGCACTCCTTCCGCCAGTCTTTTAATTTATAACCCCATCAGCACCTCCATCTCTTCCTCTTTTAAGAAGGTTCTCTCACTCCTTGTTGAGTGTCTTCTGGCATATAGTAACACCCCAGGTGTTAGCAGAATAACAGAACTAATGTTCCTCTTTTAAGAAGGTTCTCTCACTCCTTGTTGAGAGTCTTCTGGCATATAGTAACAGCCCAGGTGTTAGCAGAATAACAGAACTAATGTTCACCTGCATTCCATGTCAAAGTCATGTACGGGGGAAGAATAATAGTGGCCAGTATGGGCTCCAGTTCCTGAGCAAAAATACATACTTTCTGCTTCAGTCTTCCCATCAATGAGAAGGGTGGACATCCTTACTGAGACTTATTTTGTAATCATAATTCTCTTATTTGCAAAACTCTGGCTCTTCTCTGTAGATTTCATGAGTTCTTATACTTGGATTGAGAAATATCAGGTTATTTCCTCCTCTTGCTGGAGACTGGTTAACAATCAAGAACCATGTGACATGAACCATTTCAATGCATTTAACTTATTTTCACATGAAGTGGGGTTATAAACCCACTTCTGCCAAAATTAATAAACATGATCTGCTTTTTTGGAAATTCTAAATGATTTTTTTTTTTTGAGTTGGAGTCTCACTCCATTGCCCAGGCTAGAGTACAGTGGCAGTCTCACAGCCACGCCAGCGTCGACCTGCTGGGCTCCAGCAATACTTCCATCTCAGCCTTCCAAGTAGCCAAAACTACAGGCTCACATTATCATGCCTGGCTAATTTTTGATTTATTGTAGAGACGAGGTCTTACCAAGTTGCCTGGGCTGGTCTAGAACTCGTGGCTCAGGAAATCCACTCGCCTCGGCCTCTCAAAGTGCTGGGATTACAGACTGCACCACTAAGCCTGGGCATTTTTTTTTAAATTTAATTTAAGTTGTATGTTTTGGATCTATCATAACTCTCTTTCACTCAGTCTCTAAGGACAGGTGACTACCCTCATCTCATTTCTTAGTCGGCAAGGGTATAGTGATGATTCTGATTGAATTCTTCTGACACATTCTGGTAAATTTGTGGAGATAGGAGAAATGGTGTGAAGCTGTTTCTTACTAGAACACCAATAAGGGTGGTCAGAAGGCAGTTTATCTAGTGTTTATTCTCTCCAGATGGCTGTTGGCTATGGGTTCCTCAGCTGTAGGATTTTGGTCATTTTCTATTTTTATGCAAGGGAAGCATCAAGCGGTATAAGCTATAATTCGTGAGCAAAAGAAAATATGGGGACTCCTACCTCTGCTTCAAGAAAAGTAAAAGCTGATGGCCAGCCCTATGTCTGCATTTAACTTCAATTAGACAAATGGGCTAGTTACCTGGTATTCTCTTTTCTGCTCTAATTACAGGCCCGTCTAATCTTAACAATAGATCAACTATGTTCTCTCTTCCCTCTGTTTAACATCTAATGCAACATTATCTAACCTCCATTAGTCTCATGTGTGAATGTGGTCCTACTGTATGCTATGGAAAAAGAAACAGAAGCATTGTAACCAGGTGATCTCAAAGGACACAGCCAAGGGGCTAACATTTTAAAGAAGAGAGATGAACTTTTGGGAGATGAGCACCCTGTTGTTACTTCATGTTCAAGAGAAACAGAAGCATTGTAACCAGGTGATCTTCAAAGGAGACAGCCAAGGGGCTAAAGTTTTAAAGAAGAGAGATGAGCCATGCTCAAGAGAAACAGAATAACTCTTTGCTCCAGAGTTATGCGTAATCCTACTTTGAAAATAAGTTCAGATGAGAACAGATCCATAGTTATAGATATGAAAAAGGAATCAAGGTGAGCAACTTACCTTTCTCGTTGGAATGTGATGTGAGATGAGGATGGTCACCTGTCCTTGACACTGAGTGAAAGAGAGTTATGATTGATCCAATACATATAACTTAAAATTTAAAAAAAGATCACTTAGAATTTCCAAAGAAAGCAGATTACGTTCATTAATTTTGGTAAAAGTGGGCTATAGCTCAGATAAACTTCATGTAAAAATAAGTTGAATGCATTGAAATGGTTCATGTCGTGTGGTGCCATTTGGGTGGACCCATCCTAGGTGTCATTTCTTGAAATAAGACAAAAGGAACTATCACTGAACCAGGAGAGGTCAGGGTCTGCAGGGCTGTGCAGGTCTATTCCAAAGCAGTCAGAGAAAGTATAGGAATGAGGACTCCCAAGACTGAGGCTTTGGTCAAAGTGGGTAGATGTTAAAATAAATGTTGATCTCTGGGGTTAAAGGAAACTCGGGAGCTTACTATACAAAACCAGGAAGAGTTCTTGAAGCTTTTAACCTTCTTTTTAGAGCCTAGAAGTCACACATACGAGGCTTTAAGTTTACTCTAAAGTCTTCAGGCTGTGATGGACAATAATGTGGTTTCTGTTTTTGCTTGCTAGATTGCCTGTCTGTGTTTATTTGCGGGTTGCAGCTAACTGATCACACACCGTATCTATTCCATTGTGGTAGACCAGTGCTATTTGCTTTGTTATTTTCCTGGAGGTTGTTTGTAAAGTGTTTCCAGACGTTAAACAACTGGGTTATTCCAAGCACTCTTGTTTTCTAAGCATTTAGTCCACCTCCTCTAGTGAGTTGGCCTGAAACTTTGATCTGTTGATTTAGGTGGCTAAAGTATTTAGATGGATATTGGATGAATAGGTAGATAGATAGATAGATAGATAGATAGTTGAAATTCTTTTAAAATTCATTTCTGTTTATGGAAATTTTGAGAGTTAATTTAGGGATTGTACATTAGAATAGAGAGAAAAAAAAGAATAACTAGTGCAAAAGAACATAAAAGGGAGAGAAAAGGAGACAGAGACCGACAAACAGAGTGAAAGTCAGTTGAAGTGGGTGACTATAACCTCTGGCAAAAGATCAGACAAACAAGTTCAACCCAAAGTCAATTTAACTTTATTGGACCACACTGTCTCAGGCAATTAGAAAAATATTTGTAAAGCAACAGATGAGAAAAAGGAACGTGGAGGCCAATAATGCAAAATAATGTTTATAAGAGAGAAATCATGAAGTGGGAAGAGTAAACACAATTATTCCACCAGCACCTCCTGTTCTTCTAAAGATTACTTAACTTACATGTAGAGAAGTCCTCCAAACAAACAGCCAAAATAGTTTCTTACTAGCGTGCTCCTATCTTCAAAGTAGTTACTTCCAAGAAAAAAAAAATAAAAAAAAACTTGAGGAATTTTCAATTTTTGAGGAATGGGAAATAGATTTCCTGAGATTACCAATTACTTTTAGGTCAGCTGATAATAGCAAACCAAAAAAAGAAAATAAAATTTGCCTTTATAGCCCCTATTTTCCCTTTGCTTTTCACTTTGAGTGAAAAACTACCGGATAATACATACAAGTGATAGCCCCAAGTTGAGACTATAATTATAGACTTATTTGGAGAAGAAAATGTGCTCCAATTCCATATCCAACCAAATGGACCCTCAAGCTTCTTCCTTTGAATTTCATTTAAATCAACGTGGTAATGGATAGTCTCACTTGTTTTACCAATTCTTACAAGCAGTGTTAGTTGAATATCTCATGAAAGTGGGAATCATGAAGCTTGAAAGCAATGTCATCTTCTAGTTTGTACAACAACCCCCCCCACATGCACACGAGAAATGTTCATGCTCTCCACCTAATTTAAGTTCGAAACATGGCAGCTCCGCACCTAATATCTTCCTCATCCAAATTCTTTTTTTCCACTATGCCCCATTCTCTTTACAGAACTGTTCCTGTTTTTCTTATCCTTTATCAAATCTCTCCGAGTCACTCAATTCTGTACTTGCTATTGTAAAAACAAAAAAACAAAAAAACAAAAAAAGTTGATCATACAGTTTTCTTTGCAGTCCACAATAAAATATATACTTTTGTGAAAACAGAATGAAATTGAAGGTCGTCTTTCACTTCTGCCATGAATAGTCCAATGAACTCTCATCAATATGTCCACTCCCAAATCAGTTCTGCACTTCTGGAAAAGCAATATGTGTCAAACTTTATGTCAGGTCTCATTTATGAAATGCAGACAAGGCTATTTTTCATATATGGTGACTCTTCAAAAAACATGAGGGTAATATGAGTTTAGACACCTAAGATTTCTAATACTAATTCTATTTTGAATATTTCTAGCCTGGGACTTCATCTGTAATCATCATTATTCTTTGAAATCCAATGAGTCTCTTCTCTTGATTTTAAAATGTTTTTAAAGAAGAAAGAACCACTCTCTTATGCGTTTACTCTAGTGATGCACAAACGTTAGTAGAAAAATTTGAAGGCTTGCAGAAGGAATGGCTACATATCTAGAGAAAATACCGGGAGCCAGAAATACCAACTAGATGATAAGCTGAGCTCTATGTATTTGCGTGTTATTCTTGAGTGTATTTGTGTGTATGTGTGTGTGTGTGTGTGTGTGTGTGTTTCCTTTCCGTACCCTCTGCTTTACATAGTTTTAGAATGTAGGGTGTTTATTATGTTCCCTAGCCAAAACAGTGCAAGAGGGATTCTTCCATGGGCCTCTGGTCATTTTTTAAAGTCCCATTATTGAATCAGTGTTCTTGGAAGAGGCTGATGTGGTAAAACATTTCTGTTAATTTCCTCTGAAGAATGTCACATTGGGTAATGTTCTGTGGGTGGTCATGTAATGAAACACTGGTGTCTGTCTATGACACATACTGTATATGAAAGGAGACATAGATAAAGGTAACTTAAATTCCATCCCTCTCTTTGTTTATATGATGCTTATCACTATGCTATCTAGACACCCAGACTAGAAGCTTTATAACAAGCAAAATTTCTACCTCCATTCAACTGAAATCAGTGGACAATGAGTCTGGGCAAGCTCTTGAAGGGTTAATAGGCACACATGCTTCTGGGTAGTCAGAGACGAAAATGGACTAACACAGGCAGCAACAATTTTCCCATTTCCAATAATGTAAGCAACTGCTTTAGTGGAATACCACTGGAAATGAATCTTCTTACATTATAAACATATTCTAAGTGCATTTGCAAGCATGTAGCTATTTAAACTTTTTTTTTTTACCTAAACCAGTGACATTTAAAAAATATATAGCTATTCACCGTCCCAGTTTATTTTGAAGAGTAATAGCATGAAAAATTTCAAAGGAAAATACTCATTTTTTTCTGTAGATGAGAACAAATTTATAGCAACTGTGTATGTGTGTGTACAAATATTATATATATAATTACATTTAATTTAAAAGTATTAAAAGTGCCTTATTCCTTTCTGTATGTAAATATAACTTTTAATAAGACTGACCCCTGGGTATTACCTTCTCTGTCACATCTTGAAATTGATATAATAGAGCATGTTGTTGATTAAGACCAAAGATTACTAAGTCCAATTGCTCTTTTTAAAAGTCAAATTATAACAATAATAAGTCTCTTAGAGTATCTGTATTTTCTTTTGGAGAGTTTTTCACTTCCTTCCTCTTTCTAGCCTCTAACTTCCTTTGTTTTCTTTTAGTCTTGAACTGTAACCGGGGCATTATGGGACATAGATTTATTCATCTTGACCTCAGCTGTGATTAATCCACCCGAGACAAAGATCAACTTCTGGCAAACATGGTTCCCTCTCCCTTATATCAATAATGTGAATTCACCTAGTGGCTTGCAGTATCTGGTTCAGGTGTGGTTGAAAAAGAACATCCAGAGAGCAAAGATGTAAGAATTATCTGTGATTCATTTAACAAACGTGTGCCAGGTGACACTTATGTACCGTAACTACATGGACTGTGTATTTGATGAATGGATATTAATTTTATTACACTTGAAACTCTAAAATGCAATGAGGTTGAAGAAGATGATGTATGTCTTATAGTTCACATTTGTAAGCCCTGTTTTTATTCTACTACCATAAGGCATGGAAACAAAATTATTCTCTTTGGGTGGGAGAGATACTAGTGTAGATTATCAAATACAATGGCAGCTAAGATGAAAGAACCTTTAGTTAATACCATTAGTTCTGACCTCTTTATCAAAACTTTTACCCAGGCTGCTAACAATTAACAAAATTGATGAATCTGAGTTTCAGTCTTCTGCCTTTCTTCTATGGCTACTTGTCAATTAGTAGCTCTGAATGAGAATTCACTCTATACAAAATACTGTACAAACTTGGAGCCTCCAAACTCTGTTAAGGGAAAAGAAGTGAAGGTTTGTTAATAGGTTTCTTAAGACAAAGTTGTCACTTCTGCAAATAAGTTAGTTCAATGGTTAAGAAACTAATTTCTTTTTACAACGGGCTTTCTTAGAGTCTCTCATCTTCTAAAACATTTCAGTATTTAATATTAAGTTTTTCCCTTTGCTATCCAGGAATTAATTTATATTTCCTGGAAAAAGCAGTCCACAAATTTCAATAAACAGGAGCTGTGACTTTTGCTTTCAGAGAGGTTAATATCACTAATATATAGAGATGTTATTATAGAACCATAAAGTTGTAGGAAAACAGAGATCACTTAACCGAGTGGTTCCCGAACTAAAATGACTATTAAATTTTTTTTAGCAGTCATTAAAAAATGCAAATTTTCAAAGTCTGATCCTCCTCTGGACTTACTGAGTTAGAATTTGGGTGGATAAAACCCAATCTCTCAAGGTTTTATGTGGATTCGGATGGTGGGCTAAAATTAGTGTGATAATAAATGACATGGCACTACACAAATATTATTACTGGTATCATCATTGTGTTTCTATGCTTATCATTTTCTAACCTATGGGCCTAACATAGCCCAACATAGGTGACAAATACTGTATACCTTTTTTTTCTTTAATTTAGCCTAAGAATATAACATTTTTCAATGCTGTATACCTTTTAATGAATGTTTAATCAGTGTTTGTTACTGGAAAAAAAAAAAAAAGACGACGGAAGTAAGTCATGGGCCCAAGATGCCTGTGTGTTCACTTCTTCTGTTATGTAAAGCAAATAATATACTGCATTTTTCCATTTATGGTAAAATTATTTTGCTAAGGTAAAAGCAAAAAGTGGGTTGATTAAAAGAATATTAAATGACCAATAGAGTGGTCAGTAACCTGATATGGCAAAAATTGTGGTGGTTTAATGAGGATGAATGAGGTTTTGCGAATTCTGAGCTAGTCAACATCAGAGTAGAAAAAAGCAAATATGGCTGATCCTGATGCTCAGAGTTCCTAGAGTTCCTGTTCTTCCTCTGTTCAGCTTTCCTTGGTTCCCACTCAAAAGAGTCCAAATGACTTCTCTTCCCCACAATTCCTGTGATAACTGGAATGGGTCTCTAATTCTTACAAGCAAAGGAAACTTCCTTCAGAAAAAAAAAAAAACCATATATGAGGCCATATAGTTCACAACTGTTTTTATTTATTTTTTTGAGCATGGTCTTTATTTTATAACTGCTATATGTAAGCATTAAGGCATATGCAAATGTGCATTTTTTTTTAAGCTTTTAAGTTTTTATTTTATTTTATTTATTTATTTTTTGAGTTGGAGTCTCACTCTGTCGCCCAGACTGGAGTGCAGCGGCCGCTCCCGGCCACCGCAGCCTCGACCTGCTGGGCTCCGGCGATCCTTCCGCCTCAGACATCTGAGTAGCCGGAACTACAGGCGTGCACTACTACACCCAGCTGATTTTTTGATTTATGGTAGAGATGAGGTCTCGCTGCCCAGGCGAGTCTCCAACCCGCGGGCTCAGTCAATCCACTCACCTCAGCCTCCCAAAGGCGCGGGATTACAGGCTGAGCCACCGAGCCCGGCTTAAGTTTTTATTTTAAAGATGTGGGGTACAATTCAGGGTTAGGTATACAGATGTTCATTATGCAGGTACCCTTGCTGATGAAGTGTACCCCCCTTCCCCAGGCAGATTCCCACTACTGCCACTCCCGCCTCCCTGCCCCTCCACTCCCCTGCAGTTTCCCACTACTGCCAGTCCTTTTCTTATAGTATTACGATAGTTGTTTAAGTTCCGCTTATGAGTGAGGACATGTGATACTCAGTGCTTTGTTTCTGTGAAAGATCACTCAGTATTATAGACTCTAAGTCCATCCAGGTTGCTGCCAAGTTCATGATTTTGTTCTTCTTTATGACTCCGTAATTTTCCATTGTGTATATGTACCACATTTTTTTAATCCAGTCCTCTTTTGATGGGCAGCATGGTCGGTTTCATGTTCTTGGTATTGTGAATACTGCTGCAAAAAACATACGTGTGCAGGTCTTTTTTATAGAGTGATCTGAGTTCTTCCGGGTATATTCCCAGTAGGGGGATTGCAGGGTCATCTGGAAGGTCAATTTTAGGAATCGCCGCACTGTTTTCCACAGAGGTTGTACTAGTTTACACTCCCACAGTGTAGAAGTGTTCCCTTTTCACCACATCCTCTCCAGCATAAAAAAGGTATCTGGTTCCTTCAGTTTCAAAGGTTATTCTGATGATAGGTTCACTACACGAGATCTAGTTTGACTCCTCCCGACTGGCATTTTTACATATGGTCTACACTGGAAACATTGCTCTCATAGATTAAAAAGGAAACTAGACAAGAAAAAATCTTATACAAGCTCATATCATGTTTGTACATGCACACATGTGCACACACACACACACACACACACACACACACACACACACACACTATCAAATATAAGCATTTCTAAACTGTAGCAGTCCAACTGAGAAGAAAAATCAATAGACAAGAGTTTAATTCTTACCTGTTGGAAAGACTTTGTGAAATAGGAATAAAATAAATAGCATCCACAAATGGGTAAAACAGGTGTGGTGAAAAATAGGGGATGGGGACAGGATTTCAGGGCAGGGTGGGGACTTGGGGTCACAAATGCATGGGCAGATGAGAAGATGCTTTGCTTGACTGAAGGTAGAATGAGAGAAAACATCAGTTAAATAAGGCATTCATAGGGAGGTACCCTACCATAAAATTCATGACTCAGATTTTAAATATGGCTCAAGAGTTAATTGGGAAAAATACGAGCATGTTAAAATGTCATTACTCTAAGGCTAACATATATTTAAAACTATGTTTAAGCACATTGCTAAGTACTTTCTGCCCTCTGACTCATGTATTCCTCCCTGCACACTCACAAAGCAGGGATAAACTTGTGCTCCAATATGCAGGAGAATAAATGAAAGCCCAGAGATATTTTGTCCAAAGTTAGTGAATGTTAGGACTTGGATTTCTTCTTAGTCTTGAATCCCTAGGCTATATTGTGAATGTTACAAATATTTTTTAATAATCAGGTATATGTAAATGAGAGAGAAAAATCAAGTAGCCTCATTCATCCATTTCTCAGATCCTGCAATTCATGTTTTGCAATAATTTTTTCATTAAAGTTGATACATAAAAATATGCTAGAATAGATATTTGGTAAAGAGCTTAAAGGTTGTGAAAATCACATTATAGGATTTTGAGACTCTCAGGTATTGCAGTGGTTAGTAGTGTTTTTATAAAAACATGTAAAAAACAGAAAATGCTTGTTGTTTAGTTATACATTTACACCTTAAATTGATAAATTTACTGAAACACTGGCACAAGGAACTGTTTTAAGCATGTTCCTAAGAAAACTTTCAAAGACCATGTTTCATATGAAGATATATAACAAAATACTCCTATTGCATACAGACATGACGAATGAATGATGCTTACCATTTTCAAATTAATTTATTTTTCCAAGTCCTTCATAACTATGTCTTAAGGGAATGTATGGGCTTAGGGAAAATTCTCATTTTCCTAAAGGACCCTGGGGCAGAGGATGGTAGAGAAACTGGCTCCTACAGCAGAAGAAACAGATTTAGTAGAAAGACACCCATGATGACTGAAAGTGTTGCCAGAGTGGGAGCTCTTTAAGATGGGGATAACACCCACATTCTCTGCTAAAGACATAGAAAGATAAAATACAGGGAAAGAGCTTTTTGGCTTAAGTGTCTATTATTATTTCTCACTTCTATGCTCATTAGTCTATCTTATTTCATTGATCCTGTCTAAAGTTTTACTTACATTTTGTAGAGTGGAAAATAAATTAGTGTCTAGAAACGTTTTTCAAATCATATACATTTATGCTAATTTGCTTGTTTGTATCAATGGAAACACCCAAAAACCCAAAATCTCCCTTCTCTTTTTTTGAGTAACGGGTACATTTTCCAGGTATTTTCATTTTGAGCATAGGAACATTAAAAAAAAAATGAAAGAAAAGAGAGAACAGAAATTCTCTGAGAGTCTATTTCACATGAATTCACATTATTCCAATGACATAGACATGCTCAAATTCATCTATCTATACAAAAAATCCATGTGCTTTTGGAAACCTCTGTGATAATATGCCACATATAATCACAATTACATAATTATACAATAAAAAATGATTAAGTAAAATTACCGGTTAACCCTGATAATTACTTGTACATACATGTGGGCAAAAAGTTATTATTTTTTTACTATAGAAGATAATTCTGTTAAAAAAATTTTTTTTAATGATAAAATTGTGGCAGTTCTGCCCCCAAGAAAACAAAAACCACTCAAAACGAAAAAGGAATAAGTTTAATTGCTTGGCCTTTGAATAAACTTTCCAGAATGCTTTTCAGATTTGGCAAAGAACAATGTTGCATGCCAAAGAACCAAAGACAACTTGCCGAAGATTTGTGTTGAGCTGATAAATAATTCAGCAGGACTTCTTAGGTTTACTTGTAACTTTCAACCGGAGATACTCTGAGAATAAAGTTGGAGACCTAGATATTTGTACAAGTAAAATCATGTTTGCCCTAACTAATAATAGGGTTATATTAGCCAAATAAGATCCTCCAGAATCTCTGCCTCCCAGAAACTGGAGTTGGAACAAGAACAGACACAGGGAGAGACAGAGCCCAGAATCCTCCTCTAAGGAAATCTCTTACTCAATCCCTTCCCTTTGGACAAGCATCTCCCTTCAAAAATATTTGAATTCTAAGGGTCGCATTATAGATTATGTGATCTATGTGGTTAATTGAAGGAGGCAAATATATTTTTCAAGAAAAGAAAGAAATGTAAGCACATCAATTTAACAAAAAATAAGTCAAATGATTGATTTAATGGACCTTCTCTTAGTCGAAGAGCACTCACATTGATGGTTGGGGAAGTAAAGCCAAAAAGGATAACTGGGGCTGTTCCACATACAATTTCCTAAATGGCTTAACATTATGAGTATTGTCTAGTGTGATTTTCAGCAGAAGTATATTTGTGCTTGTGTGCATATATATATATGTATATGTGTATATATGTTTATGTGTGTATATATATATGTAGAAAATAAAATATTGATGTTATATGTTAAGAAAGGACTCATTCAGTGGAAAACTTTTTTTTTTTTTTTTTTTTTTTTTTT
>NW_007232408.1:67407-102265 GCF_000164805.1 Carlito syrichta
TTGATAAGAGGTGTTTTCCCAGCCCCAGACAGATATTTGCTACTGTTAATCCCCTCCCCCTCCCCCCGGAAAACTTTTTAAAAATTAATTTCTCTGCTTTATTTTGCTTTTCATAAAAAATAAACCTTTCTCTTAAAACCTGGCTCAAAATTGAATTCTATGTATTTTTGTCTTTGCTTCTAAACTTGTTAACTGTTGCTCTACTTGTAACTGTGACTGGAGATCAATACGCATTATCAAAGAAAAGAATTTTGTTGATTTAATATTGATCTATTTCTTTTATATGCATCTTTGTCTTTTGATCTATCACTGTACTACAAGTTTCTCAGCTAATAATGCACACTAGTCTATATTTTTAATGAGAATATTTCTTTGTAATGAATAAATGAAATGTAAAATAAGTATACCACGCAGCAGATAAATCAAATTAAATTTGGCTGAAAAGAAGTTTATAAAATTAACATTCCCCACCCCAAACTGGCCTTTAAATTACTAAAAAAGGCATAAATGCAAGCATCACATAGAGTGAATTACCAACACTGAGGAGTGTCAGTTCTTTCTAGCTGTTTAGGTATGTGGTAATCAAATGACCCATGGACAAGAAAAATACACACGTCGGTTCTGCAATGTGCACTAAATAATCTGAAGCAGGGGCAGTAACATAAGCTCTAACACTTGTGTGATCATACAGTGATTCCACGGAAAGGGGGTTAAGAAGGCACAAGAGGATAGACTGATCTTTTGGGGGAAAGAAAAAAATAAAAGAATGAGTTTTGAAATTCTCCAGATACCTGCAAATGTACTCCATTTTTCCTCTCAAAGAACAAAAGTTAAAGCTAAATAAAGTAATCTTTGTCTTACTAATAAAAGCCTTGGAAGACAACCACTAAACACGGTTGTATATCCTAGAAGACAAAGAAAACCAATAAAATCTTACCTGAGATACTAGTATTTAAGGGATATTCTGTTTTCCCTTTGATAGTAGAGTATTAATTTCTTTAAACTTATTTTTAAAAAAATGCCTAGTTAAGAGATTATCATCAACAGGTAATTTTGTCATGTTGGTAGGTGGATAATAACACTTCGATGGAAGATTTAGTGTTTACTTTTTCCAGTGCCTTGAATCCTTCAGTTTTCCAAAGTTTTGAATTATGATGGCAATATTTTTTGACCAGGTCTGATTTTGTAAAATTGATGTTCAGTCATAATGGTGGAAGGATTTAAACTTAGCTTGAAAGGGGAATCTGTGAGTTGAAGTCTGGAGCAAAGTCAGATTCGATTCATGAAATGTATTACACATTAATAATCATGACTTGGTTTTGACAGTGCAATATAGGTTTCAAGTTTGTCACATTGGTTATCTTCTTTAATGTTCACAAACTCTGTTATGTTAGATGAGTGAGATTATCACCTCCTTACAAATAAATGAACAGTTTCAAAGAGTCTAAGTGGCTTTTCTCCATTCTCTCGAATTTCTTCTTGGAGTCCAGTGGCCTGTAATTGAGTGTTTGGGTCATGGAAACCTCTGCATTACCAGTCAGGCCACTGGCCCACCTTGGTCATCTGGAGTCCTCTATTGGTTACAATCCAGTTACCTGGCTTGTAGTATATATAGTCTTTGGCAAAAGGTCATAATGAAGTAGCATAAGGAATAAGGGAACAGTATGAGCTTAGATTGAATGGTGCTGCTTAGAACTAGACAGAGAATAGAAAGGGTGAATCTGAAACAGTAAGGGACTTTCAGTTTTGACAGTTTTACCTTTTGAATGGGATTATTATGCATTAATTCCATCTGGAAAACATATAGTCATGCTTGGTCTTCTTACCATAGTACTAGTATGGTATGCTTGTTTACATTAAGGAAAAGAAAGTTTGGGGCAGAAAATATTAGTTATTGGAAAACCTTCTCAATGTGAAAAATATGTCCTATATATAAGGGGGGATCCCCCAAATAGAATTTATTTATAAAAAAATTGTGTATTAATTTTTATGTTTAAACTTCAAAGTATTCCCCGTTTGATTCAATACACTTAGTGAGACACTTTTCTCCACTGCTCAAAATAGTTTTTGAACTTATCGATTTTGATGCCTTTTTTATTTCACCTCTTCCACATAGGCAAAACATTTCCCTTTGAGGACATTTTTTTATCCAGGGTGGGACATGGGGATCATACTGTTTTTGGTCAAGAACTTCTGAACATTCAGTGCAGTGTGAATATGTGCTTGCAAATCATCCATCATGAAATGAACAAATGTATTGAAAGAAATCTCCCCGCCCCAAAATAATAACTAACTCCCTCTCACAACAATGTTGGCTGGTACATTGATGCTGATGGCTTCCTAGAACACTTAGCTAGTGGGGAAGCCTATACTACAACAGGGCCTAATCTCCAAAAACTTATTCTATTTTTGGGAGTCCCCCCTCAGACACAAATAGGGCTACTAAGGTTTAAAAAAAAATGTACCCATGACCCAGTCTCAACAATTAGCAAATCATGACCAAACTTGTTTCAGTTATACCCCTCCCCCTTCCCTACCTCCTATATTATCATAAAGCAAATCCCTGGTCCCATGTTATTTTATCCATAAGTATTTTAGTGTGCGCCTATTGAACATATGCCTTTTGTTGAGTGCTGGACAGTATGTATTTTTTTAAAGTCCAAAGATAATTTGAAGTCTATGACAAATTTCTCCAGGGAGGCTTCATGTTTGCTTCTGGAGAAACAGATTTAGCCAGGAAAACTAGCTTTCCTATGATCGTAGAGTTCAGATTTAAACTCAGATCCTTTGACTTCAAGCCTAATCCTCTCTCTATCATATGAGACGGTTTGAAAGAAGGAAGAGAGAGAACTTGCATTTATTAGAGATCTATTACCTGTTAAAGCCACTGGGTTATGTGCTTTATACACCTTACACATCGTATATATTTTTTATGAAATGGTGATTAAATAAAGAACATCTTTATCCTAACTAACCATGCGAAGCACATAGTGTTTTTTCCCACCCTTCCCTTCTTTTTTTTTCTTTTTGAAAAACCCTGTTATTCCTCCCCCCCCTTTTCTTTATTTTGAGGAAGTTCACAGAGAAATAAAGCAAATTTCCCATGGTTAAAGTACTAAGTTACCACTTAAGGCTTAAGGTTTTACTTTGAAGTCTCTCATTTCCATCATCCCTTAATGTAGTGTTTTCTAAAAAATAAAACCTGTAAAGATGCATTCTTTTTTGGATATGAAATGCATTGAACAATTTGGTGTCTGTGTGTATAATAGTATCATGTATTGTACTATTTCTATGAAAAAATATGTACGTATTCTAATTTTGAAACGACTCTCCTACAAACAGCATTTTGGACCATCAATCACAGTAAACTGAGATACCAATAGAGAGGAGACCGCAAAAACAGTAGAGAGGAAACTGAGATACCGGAGATCACTGTAGCCAACGCAGGGATCCCAGGCATTGCCATTCACGTAAGGCGTGGTTCTATCATGCTACGTGCAGCCTGACTTGCTTTCTGTGAAACTCATGGTTTCATCGTACATAATAGTTAATTTTTTCAAAATCATTTTTATGGTTATCTTTTAATGATTTAGAGAACGACCCAATTCCCCTGAAATGAGATCACCCCAACAGAATTCTTGATGAGCCCATCACGTTAAAATTGTTTGAGCCACAGACCGTGTTTTTTGCCTAATAAGGTCCAAAGCATGATTTACTGAGTAATTATTCATCACATCTCAGCAAGGTCAAGAGGGCAGCTCTGGAATCAAATGACTTTGTCCCTGAATCTCAGATATGCAATTTGCTAGTTGTGTAGGTTTTAGCAAATTATTCAACCTCTCTTTCTTTATCTCCTCTTCTGAAAAATGATAAAATGGGAATGATAAGACAAATGCTTACTTCATAGTGTTTTTGTGATGATTAGATAAAATTAGGTTAAAATAATCCACATAAAGCATTTCATGAACGTGCAGAAGACTTAATGAAGTCTTAGGCTCTGTCTACTTCCCTGACCAGAGAGGATTAGCCACTGGCCCCTACATTCACAAATCATTTCTTAATGATGATACACCAGATACTCCATCTGCTTGCATCTCTTATACACACATTCCCTCATCGTTGGTTCTTTTTTTTTAATTTTCAAAACTTATACTGAGGTATATGTAATTTCTATACCAAAATTTAATCATTTTAAGTATTCACTTTAATGATTTTAAGTTAACTTATCAAGCTCTGAAACCATTACCATAATTCAGTTTTAGAACATCTTTATTTGTCTTTTTATTGTTGAGCTGTAAGAGTTCTTTATATATTCTCAATACTAGATCCTCAAGTATATTACTTGAAAATATTTTCTTGCATTCTGTGTGTTGCCTTTTCACAAAGGACTTAATCAAGTTTTTAATTTTGATAAAGTCTAATTTGTCTGTTTTTTAGGTGTCATATATAAGAAACTATTCTTCTAGAAGTTTTATAGTTTTAACTGTAACATCTAGGTGTTTGATCTATTTGGGATTTTTCATATTGTGTGAGGCAGGGGTCCAACTGCATTTTTTTGCACATGGATATTCACTTATCTCATCACCATTTGTTAAAAAGATTTCTTTCTCCTTTGACCTTTCTTGACACCCTTGTCTAAAATTAATTGACCATGAATGTATGAGTTTATTTCTGAATGCAGCCCATTTTGAGTTTAATGTATGAGTTTATTTCTGAATCTAACTGTGAATGGTGTGAATTGAGAGCCTAAGTTCATCTTTTTCCATGTGGTTATCCAAATGTCTTAGTACCATTTGTTGAAAAGAAAACTATCCCTTTCCTATTGAAATTGCTTTGGCACCTTTGTCAGCAATCGATAGATCATAAGTATAAAGGTTTATTTCTGGGCTCTCAATTCCATTTCATTGATGTATCATGTCTATTCTTATGAGGTGGTTATTTTTAAATTTTGTCAGAGGCATGCATGAAAAGAAAGAATGTTCTGCTCACACCGGTAACTAGTGTCACATTTTCTCCTAAAGAAAATTAAATAAAGTGGGGGAGAAGTTAAATGAAAAAAAAAAAAGTAAGTCACAGTCTGAGCTAAATGGCAGACTACTGGAAGAAGAATGCTGGAAATTATAAGAACTTAACATGAATTTTAGCTAGCAGAGTATGAGATAATGGGAATTCCCATTTGATAGCTTCATATTTTTGCCAAATGAAGAGAGATTGATGAGAAATATTAAAAGAAAAAAAAAGGTGCAAGGACAGAGGTAGGGATAGGGATGACATCAGTGCTAATACTGGACTGTCACAAGCTATGTTCCTGGAATTGATTTTCTTGCCACAAAATACATCTTTATATTATTCCCTTGGCAGTGGGCTAAATTAAAGAGCAGGGAAGAGGAAAGAATTTTTGACAGATTTCTACATGCAGTCAATGGTAGCCAGTGTCCTGGGAAGGAGGTTCATGGAACATTACCATTCTTGATCCAATGCACATGTTATACTCAGGAAGGAATGCAGGGAAAACTTTTGACAGTCAAAATAGGATTTGCATATGCTGGCTTAGCTGATGGACAGTAGAGTCTGCTATACTTGCCTTGGCATTTAGCTATATTTGTGGTCAGCCTTAAGGAATTCTGCCTAAGGGATGTGGGAGGCTTAAAAATATCAAACTGAAGAAATGCTGCAGGAGCAATGCCCATGTACTCTTCCTAAACAGGTCTGTTCTGATACGGGAAACGTTGGGAGAAACAGAGACAGTGAACTAGACTTCATTTTTTCCAGTCCTGGTGACATTTCTAGTCATTTTACTTAATAATATGACATCAATAGAGGATTAACATACTAGAAAATGCCCAGAGTTGAAACTAGAAACGTATTAGTTCAGTAACAAAAAACAATGAATAAGCAAGAGGTTCATTCTATATTCTAAAGGATAAGATGATAACATTTGCTGCCATACAGAGTAGAAGAGGTCCCAAGAGCCACATGACTGTTTAACAAACAAGCCATTTTTATAAATAAATAGACAAACTGCTAGAAGCAGAAGAGTTGAATGGCTAAGAGAATGCAAATCTTGGCAAGACTCCCTGGATGTGAATTCCAGATCTCCCACTGACTAGGTCTGTGAAAGAATTTAACTTCTCTGAGTCTTTCTGGTTTATTCTATAAAAAGGATTAGTATTGAGCAACCTTACAGAGTTGTAGTAAAGATGAAATGAGTTATTATGTGTAAAGGATTTGTGAATATCTAAAACTTACTAAGTGCTAGATAGATGCTTATTGTTACAATACCCCTTCTTTTTTTATTATAATACTTTTCCATTTCAACTGAAAAATTAGGAGTTCATTCAAAGGTTAAAACTCTGTTCCTCCCACTTTGATAGTAAAGTTGGTATATATAGTAGTATCATTATTATTTGATGATAGGTAGTAACTAATATAATTTGATACTTAGTGAAGTATTAAACATGCTAATTTCATGGTATAATTGATTTATAGTAAAATCAGCATTTCTGAAAAGAGGAGTAAAATAAAAATCCCTCAAAATAAAAGAACAATCTATATTCTTTTAATAGTATAGGTATAGATGACATACATATTACCTTTGAAATGCTTTCATATAAATGGTTGTTTTTATAAAATACTTTTTACTCTGAAAAATAGAAAAGAGAAAAGTTTACATTATTTTCTTAATAGATGTGCTGTTGAAAAGGTAAGTACAAGCAATTAGTGTAGTGATAAATCCTTTTTGTAATGTGAATGATCTTGTAAATTTGACTGGTATATCTAGATGTTTAAAATTTAAAGTAAGATCAAGAAATACTTGCATAAATGGAGGTTAATGTTTCTAGATGCATTGGCATCTCTAGACCATGAGAAGATTCAGTGTCCCTTTTCTCTGTGGTCATTAAAGCCTTTGGACATGCTGCATGAGAAATAGATTGGCCCAGGCTGTGCCAAGGTTAAGGTCAAGGTATTGCATGGGACTGCATAATGTGACCTATGGAGTTTGCACTAAAGAAATTCTATCTTCTTTGATGTAGCATAAAGACAGGCAGTCATAGCTACCTCATGAGATGATCCCATTTCATTCAAGCGAGGGCAACTGAGATCTTCACAATTCTCTCTTGGTCTTAACTTCATCTATAGTTTAAGTTTTCAGTTTTTGCATTCAGTTTTTATCTTATTTCTTCTTATCTCTTGTCCTGTCTAAAAAGGAAGAATTCTGTGCTTAATAATACTTCCTATGGTAATTTTAGTTTCTCCCTTTTCTTTCTCCATTCTTCACCATCTCCCTATTTATTCTCACAAAATTAATTTCTGTTTGCGATCTTCCTCACCCTGGCTGCTATGGTTTATCCAGCAACCTTGTCAGCGTTTATGGTTTGTTTGCACCTAAGGTGAGTAATGCTATACTGTTCATAGTGATTGACAAGCAATGGCATATCGTTAACCCTCAGGGGAATTCCAAAGTTCCCAAACACACTCATTCAAGAAGGTCATCCTTGAGACATCTGTCTCCCTTTCTGACTTGTGGTCCATAATCAACAGCTGTTGGAGGTTACTTAGCTCAATCCATATCCATTGTCTACCATGGTCATAACATTCCAAAGAATCCCATGATTAGTACAGGGAGCTATCATTGTTCTGAGATGCCAACCTCACCAGTCAGATCTCTTTGTGGGCAGAGTAATTCCCCCTGAGAAGTTGCCATTCCCCGTTATTCCTGTTCCCAGGAATGCTATCATTTGGAAAGACTACGCGCCACAAATAAAGAAGCACTTCACTCTATGAAATCCTGGGTAACCTTTGTCTGTAGTGCATCTAACAGTTCATGGTTGTCCTAGCAACTCTCCATTGTCAGCCCAAAGGAATACATCCCTAAAGCCATACTTGATGTGTAGTTTCTATTATGTGCTCCATTCTTATCAGTCACTGCCTTATGCCCTTATCTATTAATAAACTAATATATGCCTTTGCTTATTAACACTCCTGCATACCATGCCTTATGTCTACTTTTGCTCACAATCTGTTTCTCTGTATAGCATCCTCTTCCTCCTGCATTTCCTCCCCACTTGCCTCAGTCTAGTCATCCTTCAAAGTCAATCTCAAGCCTCACCACCTTCATGGACACTGCCTCCAACAAACCCAACCCTAGGAGATTTAACCCATTCTCCATTTCCTTAGAACTTTCTTTTTCTACCACTGATTTAACCATTATCACATTCTTCTAAAGAATTCTAATATTTTAGAGTTGGAAGAGACTTCAGATCATAATTGATTTTTTTTGCTCTTTCCTACAAGTGATTAACTAAGGCCCAGAAAATCTGAATGATTTTGCAAGGGCCCAGCCTGCCTTCCTCTGAAACTCCTCCGAAAAGGTCTGAGACTGTTCTTCCAGGGCTGTATTCTTGACATTGAAGAATATGGCATTGGCCTGTGATTTTAAAGCACAGGGAGAAGGGAGCCTAATTCTGAGCCCTGGACAAAAGATGGCTCAGGAAAACCAAAAACTTCAATTCCAAGGAAGCTTCAATACCAAGGAAAGAGGCCAGGACCAACAGTCAGCCACCAAAGACAGGATTAGCCATAGGAAACAATCACGTTTAGTCTCATTTTAGAAGCTGAGTTAGGGAACATTCACTGTGGCAGTGGTCATCAAAAGCACTAGAAACCTTTCAAAAATATAGTATTTAGAAAATAAGACCTTAGGAAAGAAGAAAATGCATACCAGTTCATATATAAGGTTAATACAGTGGCAGTGTGTATGTGCATACACATACATACACATATGTATATATTTACTGCTATATGCATAAGTATATATGTATGTATGTGCACATATGCATATATACACATACTGCCATACTCATATATCTGTGTGTGTTTTCCTGTACTTAATTGTGAGTTTCTTGAGGGCCATAACTATTTTCAACATATTAGTACTTGGAATGCCTACCTGTGTCTTATTCACGGTAGGTACACAATAAAACTTGGTTGTCTATGGTGAGTTTTATCGGGAGTTTTATAGGAAACTTTCTTAAGTAGCTATAGAAGTCTTAATGTCACAAGATGAGGACCTTAATGAATGGCTAACTTTGCAGACTCCCTGGAGACTCCCTTCTACCTCTGAGTATTCTAAGTGTTGCTGCACTTCCATCCTACAATTGCTGTTTGAATGCCACAGGTTGTATAGGAAAAACCCTCTGACCCTATAATGCTGACATTTTGCCACTCTCTGATGTTTCAGAGGGTAGACAAGCCAAGGACCACCTCACAATCCAGGTCTCTCTATGGCCTTTGGAAACTCCATCTGGTGAGGTGGTCTGCTGGCAAGAGAACTGACACCGTCCACTTGGCTGGTTTTCTGGGACAGGCCCACATTGGATTTAACCTAACTAGTGCAGACGTGTTAACTGCAGTTTAAATTTTTTAAGGGCCATTTGCAATTACCATACCAGAGTTACTCAGAAAGAATGATGTAACTTTCAGAGCCAGCCTGTCTGAGGTCATCGTCACCACCTCCCTCACTCCAGGACCTCTTATCCTTTCCTCTATCTTCTCGCAGTCTGCACCTGGTGGTCCTTCTGAGCACACACACTTGACCCTGCCTAGGCAGAGCTGTCCTGATGGCATTCTCAGTTCAGACTCATTTATTCTCCTGCCAGACCTGGCCTCTTCCCACACTAAAATTCCATGACAGAAATGCTTTGAATTAAGTGGGAAACAGGCTGTCTACTGCTCAGGAAGGAGCAGCAAGACCAGACCTGTCCTGAGATCAGGTGAACTTTGGTAGGAAGGGAAAAGTGAAATTTTAGCACTCACACCTCTTTTAGAAAATATGCGTAAGAAGACATTCCTGTTCTGAAATACCAGTGGGATGCAAATGGATCATTAGTGAAATCTGATAGGTAGGAGAAAGCATTTCTGCCCACCCTCTGATTCCTGACAGTCTCCCTCAGACCCCAGGAAGTGTTTTGACTCCAGCCAATTGTTGCTTATCCATGGTATGGGGGTGGGGGTGCATGACTAATGGGGGTCCTGTGTGAATTCCCAAGCCTCACTTAAGCCATTAATTTCATCCTTCTTCTCCACTAAACCTCTGTAGCTGCTAAATGGCTGGGCTAGAGTTTTACTTCCCTGCCTACCCTCCATCTAGCTACTAACTGAGCTGGAAATAGAGAGCTCAGCTCAGGTCCAAGGACCACAGCAAATGAATGAACAGAAGCCCTGAAAGACTAGTGCAAATAGACTCCCAGCTTCCTGGAAAAGGCGGTGATAACTGAAAGAAGAGAGAGCTGTGCTTGCCAGAGTGGATCACCTCATGTAAGGCTGTGAGCGCATGCCCTAATGAAACCGCCTATATTAAATCAATACAGGGCCATAGGATAAAAGGTGTAGGAGACCTGACCTTGGTGGTGATTAGAAATTAACAAATCTGTTGCTACTAAGGTTGCTCTCAGTTCAGTAATAGGCAATTGATTATCTTCATGTCCTGACCCTTGGCAGGGAGGGGGTAACTGCCTAAGAGGCTGATAAATATATTTTCCCTTAAAGAGTGAGCCTAAGATGACACAGATCTCTGTGATGACATCCTGAAGTTTGATCAGCCGAAGGGTGCTGAGCAGCATTAATCTTCAGGGATCCCACCTCCCACATACCTCTATAATGGTTCACTGTCCAGGGATCAATAGCTGATAGTCACAGAATTTGTTCTACAGATAAACTCTCTATAATGGTTCACTGTCCAGGGATCAGTAGCTGATGGTCGCAGAACTTGCTCTACAGATAGACTCTCTAATATAAAATCTTAGAATGGTGTTTGAGATGCTTTTCAGATTTTGTATACTGACGGGCCTGAAGTCCCAGCTGGGCCCAGAACACACACCAAGAAGCTGACTCCACTGGTTGGTTCTATGATGCCCATTCCCAGAAGCTGGCTCTGGGAAATGAAGATGGATTCAACACCCCCCAGGACATCATCTCCAACCAATCAGCAGTCCCTACCCACCAAATTGCCTTTGAAAAAAACCTCTAGCCTCTGCATTTTCAGGGAAGTGGATCTGAAATATATCTCATCTTTCTCGCTCAACTGCTTTGCGATATTAAACTCTTTCTCCACCATAACAACTGTGTCGGTCTTAGTTTTTCTGGACAGTGGGTACAAGAACCTGGTCATGCTGTAACTCTAGTATAGATTTTAAGCATCCTGGGAGCCCCTAGCTGTCTACTCAAAAGCAGAACCCACTCCCAAATGACAGTTAAATTTGTTCTTTGGGTATAACTCGTGTTGATGACAGAAGAGGAGCAGAAGCATTTATTTAAATAAATTAGAGTCAGGGAGAAAACCTGAGCAGAAGAAACAGAGTCTGAGCTGAGACCCATGGGGAAATGGCACCCCATGATGTATCCTTGGTCTTGGTGTTTGCCAGGGCTGGTGTTGAACTGGCACCTCTAGAGCTCCTGGTCAACTGTTGGCATCTGAGCTGGAAATGCTCAAAAACAAATCAACGAATCCTTTGTATATGTGTTAGATTTACAGAGTCCTCAGCTATGACCACAGTTGGAGGTCTTCAGATGTTATCAGTCCTAGATATCCTCTCCCAACTCACTTAGCTGTAGACACTTTTCACAAGGAAAAATGAACTGAGTGTTAGTGGTTGGAAGGATTTTTGTTTCTCTCACAGCTGCCACTTCCTACATTTGCAGAAGAGTTGACTTTGTGGGGGACCAAATGATGTCATATTAGTCATGGCATCATTTTTCAAGTGCTGAGAAAACCCTCCCTCCACCTGCAAAAATAAAATCGATATCATTCACTCTACATTTTTATATTGTGTCTTAGGAAAAAGAATACACCATCCACACTCTTGATTGGCTATCACTTTATCCAGTGGTTGAAAGATGATTCTATGACTAAAGGACTGTCATTCTCCCTCCCTTAAAAGACTGAGATTTAAAGGGGAAAGCAAATCTGTGGGAAAACATCAAAGAAATACACTTCCCATGTGTCTTCCCCAAAGAGCAATGACCTTTTTTAAAGTAAATGTTGCAAATAATGATACTTAATATCCCCTTCAATCTTGCTCACAGTTTTAACAGCTCCAAAAAGAATGCCCCTCAAATATGAAACAGCACCAAAATATTGATGCCACTGATCTTTTACATATTACATAACTACATGAGGACAGGGGTGCTATCTTTTCCTTGTTTTTATATGCAGGCCATTATGTCAACTATGAACTGATAATCCTTTTAAAAGCATTGACAACAATCCTGCATTTCATTTTGTTGGTATTAAATATTCCTTATAGTTACAATGAATGTCTCATTCATTAAAATATGGTAATGGAGAAGATTAAAGGACAAACTTTCTCAGGATCTAGATCCTTTTTCAGTTGTAGGTTAAGCAGGGGGGAGGGGGATAATGCCAATTCCAAGGGCAGGTATATCAGAATTGGCTATCTAACTCTGGAGAATTAGCAAGATGTGGCAAACTTAGTTTTGGTAAACCTAAGAAAAATATTGGAACAGGATCTCAAAGTATCGATAAATGCATACTTTTCATTGTTCCTATGCAGACAAGGGAGGGCAAAATATCTTAGGCAAGGCATGGTGACTCACGCCTCTAATCCCAGCACTTTGGGAGGCTGAGATGAGAGGATTGCTGAGCCCACGGGTTCGAGACCAGGCTGGCAATTTGGTGAGTCCTTATCTCTACAATAAATCAAAAAATTAGCTGGGCGTGGTGGTGCATGCCTGTAGTTCCAGCTACTTGGAAAGCTGTGGCAGAAGGATCACCTGAGCTCAGCAAGTCAAGACTGTGGTGACCAGGAACGTGCCACTGTCCTCTAGTCTGGGTGACAGAGTGAGATTCCTATTCAAAACCAAAAACCAAAACCAAAAAACCTTTGAAATTTCCCAACCATCAGTATGAAAACTGGGTTAGAAGGAATAGTCTATGCATATCTTAGGCAGCTTGTGGTCATTCTGGTTAAAAGCTCACAACCAAACAGTCAGGATTTTACCAAGTTCTCACTGAATGTTCAAGGTCAATTTCCTTTGAAAATACACAAAAGCCTTCTACTAAGACATTTTAGTTCATTAGTTCAACCAAGAACCAGTTAAAGTGTGTATTTCCATGAAAAACCAAATCCATATTTAAGCCAGTTTGTAGGGTTGTTGTTTTTTTAATAATAATTTTGGAAAAATACATCAGTTTTCCTTTGGGTTTTTGTGTGCTTGTTTATTTCTTCACACAGGTTTGCTCCTAAATGACTCTATCTGTCCTTGAATAAAACTTCTTTTTTGATGTACATGCCACCATTTCCTGGCTAAGCAAATGTCTTACAGATTTCCACAATTTGTCCTTTACAATTTTTGCAGTGAGTACAAATTAGTTCAAGAGACATTAAACAGTGTAAAATAGCAACTTCATTTTTAGAAGAAAAGAACAGATAAAAACCTAATTATATCCTCAAGCACAGCAAAATTAGTTTAATATTTGGGGGTCGTACCAGTGAAAATCTTAAGTGACTATGTGATTTCACAGAAGAAAGCGGCACTTTTACTAAAATTATTCACACATCCTCCAGCTTGTGCAAGGAATTAGAAAAGAATCAAATTTGTTAAATGAAGGTATGAAACAATTATCTCAGTAATTGTCATAATAAGTGTTTGAGAAAGTGGCAATAAGTACAGTCCACATGTTTCTCCTGCTCACATCTCAGATATCCCCTCTTTGTTCAGTCTTTGATCAAAGTTTGTACTGCTGTGTCCTTGTCTACCATGGTTCCCACATAGGCCTAATGTTTGTGTCTCCTATCTGTGTAATCTTTCCTAAATTTCTTTTCATCATTAAAGTTCATCTGCCTTAGGTTTTCTTCTCTCAGGGTCGTCTAGAGAATTAAGGCTTTACTTTCCACACCGCAGCACTTGTAACTACTGGAAGTTATACAGATTTTGTCAAAAAGCACTAGAGCTTAGATAACATTTTATCTGGGAATTTCTCTAAGCTTTCAAGCGTGGACACCTCTCTTCCATCACAAGCACACATTAAAATATTTTTAACCTATTTATAGTTTCAATTTCAGTGTTACAATAAAGTCTTACAGGTTTGGGAGCTATTTATCATACCCCCAAAATGACTTCCCAAACCTATCCCTGATCCACTAACAGAAGATTTCCTCATTATCTTTCAGAAGGAAATTTATTTCTTTTACTACAGGAAAGTCTTCACTATGATCCCCACCTTCCCCACTACCAATCCTCCAAGAACCAACAATTAGAAGGATGTTAGGAATGAAACTAAAATATAGGCTATGGCAAGTGAACTATTTAAGATTAATTGCAGTTGCCATCAATGAGGAAATTAAGATATCAACCGCAGTTTGAACTATATAACCCTTAAGATTCTTTACAATTCTGAATATTTATAATTCTAAATTGCTCTTTTTTCCATGAGCACACATTTTTGTTTAATAATTTTAGATATTATAGATAATAAAATTGCACTGGACAAGGCCATAGGACAACTCATTCAAAATCTAACACAATCTCATTTTGAGAAAAAAATTAATACTTAAAATCCCAGAGCTAGTAATTCAACCAAGATCTATTTCTGCTATTTAACAGACTCTATATTGCCCCAAGAAATGCTCACAGAAGCATTTGAAAAGTTAAAACATTTGACATCTATTTTTTAACAGCTACTATTATATTGTTAGCATGCATTCTTCACATAGAAGTATTTCATTTGCATTCCACTTCTCCTTTCTGTGATCCATCTTTTTTCTTTTGAAATATGTTTTCTAGTGTTTGTTTTTTGCTTTAGTAAAGGTCTGCCTGTGAGTGATAAAAATTCTTAGTAGATATCTAAAAATGTCTTCATTGCACTCTCATGAGTGATAATTTTATTAGGTTTGAATTCTTAATTGAAAATTATTTTCTCTTGGAACCTAGAAGATAACGGTATATTTTCTTCTTTGATGTAAAGTCTGCTATCAGTGCAAAGAATACTTCCTTTGTAGGTATTTGCCTTTTCTCTCTGTTTTTTTGTTTTTCCAACTCTGTATCATGCTTACTCATTATCTTTCTGAATATTGCTTTCCTCAGATTCTCTGTATTCTATACCTTTCTGGAAATCATAAGCATAGGTTGGATTTGCTTATTCTTTTCTTCATGTTTTATTTAGCCCTTTTTTCATATTTTTCATATTTTTGTTTATTTTGTTTAATTTTGTATAATTGCTGCATAGCTTGTATAATTTCCTAAGACCTGGAGTATTTATTTTATAATTTCCTAAGACCTATCTTCTAGTTCACTAATTTTCTCTTCAACTATGTCTAAAATACTTCTTTACTCATCTGATAAGTTTTTGATTTTACTACATACCTTTGTAAAAATTTTTCTAAATGTTCAGTTTCTGGTTCAAATCTCCCTTTTTATACACACTTATTCTTTCATCATGGTTTCTATTTATTTTTTACCTTGATAACAATCTAAACAAATTTGACTTGTAATCTTCTTTAGGTTATTCTGTTACCATTAGTTCTTGTGGTACTATCTTGTCTATTGAATGTGTTAATTCTGCCTGATAATAGTTAATATTGTTCTGCAATTTTTATTGTGCTCTCTCTCTCTTTCTCTTTCCCCCAAATCTAAGAAAGTTCTGCACCCAGGTTATGTGAATGTCCTTAGAAATTCGTTTCAAATTTCTTTTTTATGTATTTTGTTTTACAGTATTTCTTTTTAAATATACAGTTTATATTAGCTTTTTGTCTTGGGAGTCCACAATTGAGATAGCATCATTCCAAGTCCCCAAGCTTTGCCAGGTATTGCCCTCTGGTTTCTTATGGGTATCTTTTTTTTTCTTACCCGTATTCCTAGGTGGCTGACTGTATTGTTGAATTCCTGGAAAGTGAAACATTTTTCTATTTCTCTTTTCACTGCCTGAACAGCTTTTGATTTTGTTCAGGGAGCTTAATTCTAGATTCCTACAGCTTTTGGTCTCAGACTCCAACAATTGTTCTCTTAAGATTGTCAAAATCTCTGATATCCTATGAATAAGGTTCATATCTGTGGCTAAAACATTCGTCTGAATTTTTTTTTTTTTTTTTGGCAACCGGGGTTTTTACAAAAAGTTTATTTCAAGTGTATTTTAATTTTATGTTTTATTAAGCTTTTAAAAAATATGATTGAGCACTATGGTGGTAATCTACATAAGTATTGTCAAACATCCTAAGGCAACATTTAAAAGAGATTATCAGTGAGTTCTTATCCTATTTTAATTGTGATACTGAGATAGCTTATTAATGTTCACTTCCCCATAATTTAAGACAATGAAGGGACTTTAATTATATATGGACTCAATCACCTCTTTAATTTCTTTAATATTAATGATTAAACATCAGTAACATAACATCTCAGAAAACAGCACATTCCATCTTTAACTATAGCCAGTTTCTCCAAGGAGCATCAAAACTTTGTGAAGTCACATTGTTTAAGTCAAATCTTGATAGACAAGTCTCTCACCAAGCAGAAAATGGATATTTTTGGCATAGAGAGGAAGAAAGAACAGAGAAGAACATAAAAGAATATAGCAAAACCAGAGAACTGCAAGAAGTTCTGTAGGACAAAAGCGTAGGGTGTCTTTGAGAATAGAAAGAGGTGGAAATACTGAGAATGGAATCCAGAGAGTGAGTAAGGACCAGATCATGGTGGCTCTTTATAGCAGACAAAGAAATTTGTACTTTTCTCCTATGGGAAATGGTTTAAAAAAAACCCCCATAAAGTTTTGAATTTATCAGCTTTGTGCTTTATAAAGATTTGCCTTAAAGAGCAATGTGAGGAATAATCAGAAAGGGAACAAAGCTGGAAGCAGAAAACTTATTAGGAGTTCATTGCAGATTAAGAGAAACTAAACTAAAAGGAGGATAATTATAATGAAGAAAAAAACAGACAAATATCAGACTGATGCATACATCGGTAGCATTTCTTACTCCTTCATGGAATGCAAATGCTTCACAATGGTTGACGGGTCACAGTTCATATATTGGCCAATTTTCAGGTTGACTGGCGTGGATCATCATGGATTAAAGTGTCTAAATGGCCTTCATCAAAGCCTGATGGTCTTCCTGAATGTGGAGAATCACTCAGGTCAAAGTGGCCCACTTTGAAACGACAAAATTATTTTGTTGTCATACGGCATCTCCCCGTACATGTCACAAATGTTTTAAGCCACCTCCGCTGCCTTTACTTCTCTGCTAAACTCAAACAGAAGAATATATCAGAAGTATTTGTGTTTTTCCATGTGGCAATCCATCTTCTTTAGCTCACAAATAGCAGTAACTTTCTTCAAATCTGCAAAATGTATTCACAAGCACAACACTGTCACTCCAAATGACAAATGACAAACAATAAGCTCCCAATACCGCAGTGTTGGCATGTCAAAAACAAATGCTATGAACTTGTGCATCAACCTATACAACAATGAGCAAGAATTGGTTGGACTTTGTCATTGTTTGAACAGTGTCATCTACCATCACTTGGAATAGAGAAGCAGATTTGGAGACATAGTGCATTTAGAGATGTTGTGTTTTTTTTTTTTTTGAGTCAGAGTCTCACTCTTTGCCCAGGCTGGAGAGCAGCAGCATACTCATGGCCGTTGCAGCCGCGACTAACTGGTCTTAGGCGATTCTTCCGCCTCAACCTTCCAAGTAGCTAGAACTACTGCCGCAAGCCACAACACCTGGCTATTTTTTTTTAATTGTAGAGAGGAGGTCTTGCCAAGTTGTCCAGACTGGTCTTGAACCCCTGGGCTCAGGCAATCCTCTCACCTCGACCTCCCAAAGTTCTGGGATTACAGATGCAAGCCACTGCACCTGGCCAACAGATATGTTGATTTTGAGGCACCTATGGGATAAAGATTGCTAGAGATCCTAGAAAATGTATCTGCCTTAAATATATAGATCTGTATAAAGTCAGAAATTTCTTTATTGAACTAAAATCTCTCTTGTAGCTTTTGCTGAAAAAGAGACAACAGGAATCAGCTCCTTCAATGACTTCTTAAAGGGCATCTATTCATTTATTCATCCATTCAGTCAGTATTTATTGAGCACCTCTTTGTCCTGAGCACGTCACTAAACACAGGAGATCTCACCATGCATCAGAAAACCATAATTCCTGCTGCTGCCCTCTCCTCATTGGAGCTTTCTTTAAAATAGTAGAGAGATAATATAGAGCGGTGAGTAAATAAATGAAACAAAAGACGGATTAAGATAAAAATTATAGGCCGGGTTTAGTGACTCAGCCTGTCATCCCAGCACTTGGGGAGGCCAAGGCGAGTTCGTTGCCTGAGCCTGCAGGTTCGAGAGCAGCCCGAGCAATTTGGCAAGACCTCTTCTCTACAATGGATCAAAAAATTAGTCGGGCATGGTAGCACACGCCCATAGTTCCAACTACTTGGAAGGCTGAGGCGGAAGGATCGCTGGAGCTCAGCAGGTTGATGCTGGGGTGGCCGTGAGCATGCCACTGCACTCCAGCCTGGGTGACAGAGTGAGACTCCAACTAAAAAAAAAAAAAAAAAAATATATATATATATATATATATATATATATATATATATATAATAAGTAGCAAGGAATTATTTATAAAGAAAAATAATCTACAGATTAATTTAGAGATAGTAATTATGAAAGCCCTATCTTTTGAAGTTTCCTTAAAAGTGAGAGTCCTAAAAAATGAGAAAAGATCACCAAATGCCAAGAAATTCCAGGCAGAGGGAACAGCAAGAACAAATGCCTTGGGAAGGAAAGAAACTGATGTGACCTAGAAATATCAGTAGTCTAGTCAGCCCAAACTATATAGGCTTATGACAATGGTAAGAAATAGGTAGAAAAATAGATCACATAAGAAAAGATTTATAGATGCCTATCATTTTATAGTTTGTAGCAGAAGTAAATTTTAAAATCACAAAAATTAAGTGCCTATGTTAGAGCATTCTTATTTTCTCTAATCCTGATTTTATATTTATTCCAAGGATCCACTTCCATTGATAGTACAAATTTTTTTTTAAAGATGTGGAGTACAATTCAGGGTTAGGTATACAGACGTTGATTATGCAGATACCCTTGTTGATGAGGTGTGCCCCTCCGTCTTCTAGCAGTTTCCCTCGACTGTCAATCCCACTCCCCCTCCCCTGGTAGTTTCCCACTACTGCCAAGCCCTTTCTTATTGTATTATGAAGTATTATGATAATTGCTCAAGGTTCACTTATGAGTGAGAACATATGGTACTTTGTTCTTTGTTTCTGTGATAGATCACTGAGTATGATCCACTCTAAATCCATCCAAGTTGCTGCGACGTTCATATGTTTGTCCTTCTTTATGGCTGCATGATATTCCATTGTGCATATGTACTACATGTTTTTTATCCAGTTCAGCTTCGATGGGCAGTATGGTTGGTTCCATGTCTTGCTACTGTGAATAGAGCTGCAACAAACATGCGCATGTAAAATGATTTCAGTTCCTCTGGGTATAATCCCAATAGGGAAATTGATGGGTCATACGGAAGGTCAATTTCTAGTTCTTTCAGAAATTGCCACACTGTCTTCCAAAGAGGTTGCACTAGTTTGCATTCCCACCAGCAGCGTAGGAGTGTTTCTTTTTCTCCGCATCCTCGCCAGCATCTGTTGTTGTTTTATTAATGATGGCCATTCTTACTGGGATTAGGTGGTATCTCAGTGTGGTTTTGATTTGCATTTCTCTGGTGATGAGTGAGGCTGAGCACTTTTTCATGTGTCTGTTGGCTGCCCATATATCTTCTTTTGAGAAGTATGATAGTACAAATTTTAACTTTGATAGTTCAGACCAAACCATGTCAACTAAATTTTTCTTAGTTTCTTTTTGGTAAGTGTCAGTCACTTTAAGGCTACTCCTTCACCATTCTCATCCTTTTATCTCTGGAAATGATCTGTGTTTCTGAGTAGGTGCAGGTGAGATGGAAAGAATATACATACACGTATATATGTACACACACACACACACACAATCACATACACTGAGAGAGAGAGAGAGAGAGAGAGAGAGAGAGAGAGAGAGAGAGAGAGAGAGAGAGGAGAGTAATTATCCACACTGATTTGTCTGTTGATACCTTGACTTGGCTTATTTTGTTGTCCTGGGGTCCCATCTGGTATAGCAATTATTTTGAAGTTTCACATTTTAATGATGTATTATTTGTAAAAAAACAAAAATTACTAAAATAACCTGAGATGAATTTGGTAGATCTGCCCTTTGTACTTGCAGCTTCTACTGTGTTCTTGTCGGTCGGTGTGTGACACATGTGTTCTCACTTAACATTTGATAAACCTGAAGGGTGACCAGTAATAACTGCATTTATTTTGTTAGCCTTTCCCAGATTCAAGAAAACGAAGATAATTCTTCTTAACGTCCTCTTGTAAGGCACTTACCGTAAAATAAGATGCACTCAGTCATGAGCAACTGGGGAAGGTGAATCTATTTATACCTCCAATGTTAGTGGAGAAATTATTTACCCCTGCTGCCACTGCTGGTGAGTTGGTGAAACAGCCAGTTGGATACCAGCTGTGGCCTCTGGCATACACAAAACCCCTCAGCTCAAGCCCTTTGGGAGCAGAGGAAGCAGAATGGAAACTGAAAAAGTATACATTAGGAATTATGAAATATGTGCAGAAAGTGGGGGTTGAGCATTCTTGCTATAGAATACACAGACAGTATTCTGATCACTCTTGCTGTGGTGGTTTTGCTATTTATTGTAGATTGTAAACCTAAAGCTAATTATTTAATGCATCATTTGATGTATCAGTCAAGAGACAGATACCACACCGGTTGACTGAAAGGTATTTAAATATAAAGACTTGGTAATGAGATATACATTGTTAACTAGATTATTAAAAGGGTAAAAAAAAAAAACCAACAAACTATAAGATAACACAGAATAGCTTTAGAAAGTACAGAAAATAGTTACCTACCTCAAGGTTAAAGGAACACAAGTCTCGGTGGCTCAGCCTGTAATCCCATGCCTTTGGGAGGCTGAGGTGAGTGGATTGCCTGAGCCCGCGGGTTCGAGACCCACCTGGGCAGTGAAACCTCATCTTTACAATAAATAAAAAAATCAGCTGGGTGTGGTAGCATGCGCCTGTAATTCTGGCTACTCGGAAGGCTGAGGTGGAAGGATTGCCAGAACCCAGCAGGTTGAGGCTGCGGTGGCTGGGAGCGGCCACTGCACTCCAGTCTGGGTGACAGAGTGAGACTCCAGCTCAAAAAAAAAAAAAAAAAAAAAGGAACACAGGGAAGTAAACAGAATTATTAGAACTTGGAAACTTAGGAAAGGGGGCTCCCATGAGCTGAAACTCAAATCTCTTGAAGAGGAGGCTATTCTCAGCTAGTGATGGTCAAAAAAAACTCTCAGTTCATAATGAGAAGCACAGGTCACAGGGTCACTTGGTGTCCTATGATTAGGCATACAGGCTCTACCACGTCCTGTTGTAAATCAGGAACTCTTTCTGAAAAGTAGTGACCTGTAGAAGAGAGCATGGATGTGCTTTCAAACCCAGATACTTGTGATGTTATTCTCCTAGTAGCCTTCCTGAGACTCTATGCAATATCCTTATTTGTCACAGGACATTCCAGATATTGGAGGAACTGAATTATAAGGCTCAGATGGTAAAACAGCTTGCACTTCAAGTGATAAAGTTGGACTTGCTGCAGCAGCTTCTCTAGCTCTGGTTTCTACTCAGAACTGTTTATGTCATGGATTCCTCAAGCAAGTTAGTCAAAACAGTACACTTAAATATGGTATACGTTGACTCCAAAATAAAAAAAAAAAAGCCAACCAAATATTGGACCTCATTTCTAGGAGAAGACGGTACAATATACAAACAAATTATCTTTCACCTTGGAAAAGATATCTAACCATATTTCAGACTCCTAGACCTCCACAAAATTCAGTGAGGCTCAGAGTTGCTTAACTTTCTTAGAGTTGATTCCCCATCCTCTAAATTGCATATGTCTAACTAAGGCATTGAAAGGATTTTTAACTTCCTCCTCTTTGTATGCAATCAGAACAATGTGGTCACCATACTGGGCCTGTGGGCTGTTCTGTGGAATGTAGAGATCAAGATCCTTGTAGACTACATTGTGGTAGAGAATAAAGTAGTAGATACAGCCCTGTGGTAAAACCATGAAGGTGTATTGTTAACCATACCAGGTAAAAGAAAAACAAATCTGCCTCTTGAGGTTCTTGCACAGCAGAATGGAGAAAAGAGCATTTCTTACACAATAGTATCCTATCAGGTGCCAGAGACTCTATTGATTTGCTCTAATAAACACACTCTCTCTGAAGCATAATTGTGATTGGAGTTAACATCTAATCAAGTTTATAATAATCTATGGACATCCTGCAAGTTTCATCTGCCTTCTTCCTAGAAGAAATCTTTTGAGTTTTAGACAGTTGCATTTACCTTTGCATCCAGTCATGTGACATCACTTTTAGTGTATTTTCCTGGTAGTAGGTAGGAAGGGGAAGTTCAGGACCTTCTCCTTGAATCTTCCTAGGTCAGAGAGCTGTAGAAATTCTGCCAGTCGTCAAGTATATCAATTCCAGTTATAAATCTAGAAACTGGAAAAATAACCACAGGGTGGCTTTGTCAACTGATTGAATCCACTGTGATTCACACTTGGGCTAAGACTCCGTAGTCACTTGACCACCATAAACCCTCATTATGATTAATGAACTAGATTGAAGGTTTGGATTTTAAGAAATTGTCATAATTTCAGAGTTGGTATATAGTAATCACCAACTCTTTTACAGTCACACTAGTAAATAGTGAAAGATTCCTTAGTAAATAGCTTTAGAATATGATTTGTAGTATATACATATAACAATGCTGTAGGTTCCTTCCTCAAAAAACGGAGATTTCTCATCAAAGAGAAGGCATTCTCATCAAAGTGAGACGACTTACTTCTGGAAACTGGGAATGAGGCCATGACTCTCCACTGTAGTTACTCAAGTTAGGTTTTGGTCACTAGATCAGGAGTCTTCCCTGTTATATATATGAAGAAATATTTTAGAAGGTTACATATCTATATGATTCCTAGGTAAACTATGACAAATTTTAGCTCATTCCTAGATTCATGTAGGTCAAAACATTTTGCTTACTCTACACTTCTGCTACTCTTTATTGTAAGTTAACACACCATGTCTTTTGCTTTTGCAATACTCTTAACTTCTGCTACCCATCAGGTTAAAATCAGGGTGCCCATCTTGGTGACAATATCCCCCAATATAACAGACATCAGAGAGCTTTCCAAGGGTATAGATGTTCTCCTGGCTGTTTGTTGTTGTTTTTTTCCTCAAAGTCTTAGTAAAAGAGGCATTCAATGGGCCTTTTCATAGGATGGAATTGAGGAGTGGCAATGCAGATTGCACATAATGAATCAACTCCAAAATTTCCATCTCCCAAAGCCTTTCAATTTCTTCATCTGAATTATGCCCAGGAAGTTTCACAATAGGCCACTATTGAGTCTGAAGTTTAGTCAACTAGGCAAATAAATGGCTAGAAATATTTTCACATGCTTTAAAGTATCACTGCTTCAATAAGCAAAGCAGAACTAGTAGTGATTATTATAGAGCCTTGACCTTATACAATTGTGAGAACTAATTAAACAGTTTCTGTGTGACTGTTTCTTCTGCATCTGGTACTGGCCCTGATGTCAACAGAGCAGGAAGTCAAAACGGAAAGAGGATCGTTGAGGCAAAAATGAGCAAGAAAAAATTGGAATCTGTGAGAGTAAGCTGAAACCATGCTGATCTCTGTGGAAAGCATAATAATGGAACCCTCAAATATGTCCACATCATAACATCTGAAACCTGTAACTATGTTATATTACATGACAAAAGGGAATTAATTTTGCAGATAGAATTAAGTTTGTTAATCAGCTGACCTTAAGATAGAGAGATACAATGGGAAAAAGGCAGGAGAGGGACATGACCCACTGTTTTTAGCTAAGAAGATGAAAAGAAGGAGGCCATGAGCCTTGGAATGAGGGCAGCCTTAAGAAGCTATAAATGGGCCGGGTGCGGTGGCTCAAGCCTGTAATCCCAGCACTTTGGGAGGCCAAGGTGAGGAGATTGCCTAAGCCCATGGGTTCAAGAAGAGCCTGGGCAATTTGGCAAGACTCATCTCTACAGTGAATCAAAAAAAATTAGTTGGGCATGGTAACACATGGTAGCACATGGTAGTTCCAGTTACTTGGAAGGCTGAGGCATGAGGATTGCTGGAACCCAGCAGGTCAACGCTGGGGTAGCTGTGAGCATGCCACTGCATTTCAGTCTGGGCGATAGAGTGAGACTCTGACTCAAAAAAATAAAAAAAGAAGCTGTGAATGTCTGTCACCCGGAAGTCAGCAGGGTAATGAGAACCTCAGTACTAAGACAGCTGGGAACCAAACTATGCCAACCATGAGCAAGGAAATAGATGTCTTCAGAAGGGAATTTAGTCCAACCAACACTGTGTCAGACTACTGACCTACAGAACTGTAAGATAATGAGATTGTGTCTTTTTAAGACACAAAGTTTGTGGTAATTTGTTATGGCAACCAAGGTGAGAGAATTGCCTGAGCCCATGGGTTCAAGAAGAGCCTGGGCAATTTGGTAAGACCTCATCTCTACAGTGAATCAAAAAAAATTAGCCGGGCATGGTAGCACACGCCTGTAGTTCCAGTTACTTGGAAGGCTGAGGCATAAGGATTGCTGGAGCCCAGCGGGTCGATGCTGGGGTGGCTGTGAGCATGCCACTCTCTCACCACTTCTGAGCTTCCAGCTTTGATCTTGAGTATGACCTACAGGTAAAGATGGTACCTTTTGTGATGGCAACTGGTCTGGAATTCAGAGAAGCCAAAGAAGAAGATAAAACAGGAGACAGAGGAGCTGTGGCCAGGCTGCTGTCCCACGCTGACAAGGTGATACAGCAGATCAGTACTGGATCTGTATCACCATTGTGATACTGATCTGTATCACCATTGTGAGTGAATGGCAGGAACACCCAGTGATCTGTATAAAGGTTCTTAGCATGAGAACCTATGACTGCTGCCTTACTTCCGCCTTGCAAAGGTAGCACAAAATGTGTCTTGCGGTCCACACTGAGCCAGACTGTTCATGAAAAGAACTTCAGATAAAGTAGTTCCCGCCTAGCTAAGTTTATATAGTCTAAATCCTCCAGAAAGAGCTAATACATTCTATCAGGCATTGTTGGTAAGCAAAATCGTATCAATAAATTTGGCCCAATCTGGTATCATATTCTGTTCTGCTTCGTCTGACACCTTGATAATTTATTCCCACACATATTGCCCATGTTTCTGCCAACATAAATGTTTCAGTTATTTTGGTATATAACTTATTTCCTTCTAGATCAAAATTTGTAATGTATTCCCTGGAGCGCAATGAGATCTGGCATTAGACAAGAGTATAGTGGTAACAGAGATATTTTGGGTAGGTCTTAAGGCAACTGAGCATCTGCTCACATGAAAAATTCTCCATGTCAATACAGGCTTTTCAAACATAGGGAATAATTTTACCCTTAGAGATGGGAGACAAGCTATTTCCACAGACAAAAAAAGGCTCATGATCCAGGAGTCTCTGAGGCTCACCTTTATGTAAATCCAACCAGATGTTATTTATTCCAAGTTTTAGGAACCCTTTCCTGCCCAATCAATGCCTTAACTTTCACATAACATATCTGACAAAGTTGTGAATCCAATTGACATTGTGATTCTGCTACAAACACAATTAAACTTTAGGGTTAATTTTCCAGCAACATTGGCTGTGCTGCTATAAAAATGAATTATTTGGAGTACAAAATAAGACAATTTTGAGGGATATCAGAGAAACTCTTTCTCTACCTCTCTTGTATAAATCCTTTTAAAGACCCAAGCTTATCATTTTAAGAAATAAATGTTCTTCTGCACTCAGAAGAATCTCTCCCACACCACTGACTTTATAGCCATCAGTACTGCCATAATGGCCAAGTAAAGCTATAATTTTACCCCTAAATACTAACTTTAGTAGGAATATTATTATAACTAACCACAGGTTGATTAACTTGATTGCCACTACTTCCAACGAATTAATATTATCCCACTTTTTACTGGTAAAGAGTTTGACATCTCATTCATGTTCAAAACTATAGCCAAATTGTTTATCAGATCTCAACTTTGAGGGCCTACTTCCTGAGTCCACTCCTCAAACCAATTATTATACCAGTCAGGGTCCAATCAAGAGACAGAAACCACATTAATTATTTGAGCAGAGAGGATTTTATACAAAAATTTGTAAGTAGGAATAAGAACAATAAGTGAGTAATTGAATAGGTAAAAAGAAAACTTTAACTGGCTAAAGAAATACTGAGCTATTGTGGAAATAGCACTTAAAAGGAGTAATTACTACCCTTAGGACTGAAGGATCAATCTGGTTCTGCAAACACTGAAAAAACTGCAAACTAGATTTGCCTACTGCCATGGGAAGGACTGGCACTTGGTGGGGTGAAAATGCCTTGCTAGAGTGATGCTCACAGAAAGCAAAAACATTCAGAAAGCCCACAGAAAATAAACAGAAAAGGAAAATTTCTTCTTCATCATCCAACCTTGTCATCTTCCTCTTATTCTTCTTGTTACCAGAACCCAACAAGGAGACAACTGTCAAAATTTGGGTTGATCATATCCAGCGAAGCAGAGTATAGAAAGGTGGTTTGGAGTTGAAAATAAAATTTCTTTAAAACAGACACATTTGATAAATGACTTCTTTTGCAATAGGTCGTTTTAAAACCAATATGCTAGTATATACTTAATGAATACTTAATTTATAAGTTTTTGTTTCTCAAGAGGATGACAGAAAACATGTAAATTGCACAAAATATTTTTGTCTTCATGGAGGCTGTTCACATGAAAATTAGAAGAAACAAATATGCCAAAGATTCCAGTGCATACTTTAAAAATATTGACTATTTTTGGATACTGTGTCCAAATATATCAATTTCACTGGTGCACTTGCAGAAAGTGTGTTTATATATAACTCCAAAATATTACTTTTCATTTGGATAAAATAATCCTCCGTCTAAACTGATTTCATTCATTTTTAGATTCAAATGTTTCCTGTGCACCCATGGATGTTGAATTGATCATTGTAATACATTGGTTTTATTGGTGAGGGAAAATGCTTTAGTCTGTTCAGGCTCCTATGAACCATAGACTAGGTGGCTCCATACAACAGAATTTTATTTCCCACTGTTCTAGAAACGGGAAGTCCAAGATCAAGGAACTAAGAGATTCAGTGTCTGGTGAGGGTCTGTTTCTTGGTTCATAGAAAGCACTTTCTTGCTGGGTCTTCACGTGGTGGAAGGAACAAGGCAGTTCCTAAGGTGTCTCTCACAGGGGCACTAATCCCATTAACGAGGGCTCTGTCCTCAACTCGTTACCTTCCAGAGGCCACGTCTTTTAATATCATCCCATTTGTGATTAGGTTTCAACATATTAATTTTAGGGGGACTCAAACATTCAGACCATGCAGAAAACATCTGTATCCAATTAAAGGATGGCATTTTGTAAGTTTAATAAGGTGCTACTCATAGAAAATTAGTTTTTTGTAGTATTGGTTGGATTTCTTTCCTCCAGAGTATGTAGCTAAGTAAAACTTTTGAAAGATCGGTCTGCTAAAGATGCATCTATTGTGTTTTCACTTAAAAAGTTCAACATTGGCTATACAATTATTTGTTTTTGGAATATTAATATGAAAACATATTTGTCAGAACACAGCATATTATGGATAAAATAGTGGTCTTGCTTAATTAAGAAACAGAAAAATATTCTTGAAATTCGCTGTGGTACACAATAGATGCTGAAGATGCATCTATTGTGTTTTCACTTAAAAAGTTCAACATTGGCTATACAATTATTTGTTTTTGGAATATTAATATGAAAATATATTTGTCAGAACACAGCATATTATGGATAAAATAGTGGTCTTGCTTAATTAAGAAACAGAGAAAAATATTCTTGAAATTCGCTGTGGTACACAAGCAATTATCCAACAAACTGCAACGGTCTATGATTTGAAATAGAGGCTGTAAATGTCAAATTTATAAGCATTAAAGTAATGATTACAAAAATTTTATCATAAATCTCATGTTAAATGCAAACAAACCTTTGCAAGTTCATATGTTCTTTCTCTCTCTCTGTTCATCTCCAATCTGATTCTAGAAATGTTTCAGCTTTCAGAAGAACTAATTTGTAAATCAATCTATGAGTCCCTATAATGGCACTAAACATTTTTCAAAAATAACTCTGCTTTTACAAAATAATTTGTTAGAAATAGTTTATCAGAATTTTCAATGCATTGGAAGCCAGAAAATTTCAAGTTTCAAAATAACAGTAAATAAAGGCAAATCCATCCCTATAAAATAGGGAGATAGACAAATTAAATAATGAGAACTCAGTGTACAAGATTTAATTTTAAAATTCTGTGAATGTCTTTGAAATGACTTGTATAAAAACTCTTTTGATCAAACTCATTTTTTGGTAATTGGATTCTATTATGTACCAGAAAGGAATGAAACAGAAAAGATCTATAATTTTGTAGCATCCATTTGGCAAAACATTAAAAAGAATTATGAACAGAGAATTTGACTTACAAGTTTTGCCTTATAAAATATTTGTGGGAAAGAGAAACTAAATTGAGGCAAAAGACAGTACATATAAAAATATTTGCACTGATATATTTACACATTTCATGAAAATTAGACTTGAGAATATCCTCCACTTAGAATTTTCTCTGAGCTTACTGAGTACATCGCCACTTATAAATAGAATATTTTCTCAGTGAAAGTATTATAGACTTGTAGGGTGACACATTCAGTGATAACATGAGCACACCTTAGATATGGCCCCGAGCAGGGGGTTGGAGCCTGGGGAATGGACAACTGAAGATGACCCCTTCACCTCAAGCTCCATGCCTGGGTATGCTAGTCATCCTGAGGCTAGTAGCTCATTGTCACAAGACAAAGTATTCTCCAAGCCTGCTGACCACATCTTGCAGCTATGCATAGGGAGTGTTCTTGTGCACCTTTCTTGAGGCAGTTGGACCCACGGCTGGTTCAGACCAGATCAGACCCTCCTGAATTTAAGAAACTTCAGTTACCTTCATTTCATTATAATACTAAAAATCTCACCCCTAAAGAGAAATTGCAGGCATTTTGTATACATGCAACATATGTATAAGCATGTTGTCACACTACACCTGCACACTAGAAGTCTTACCCTTTTCATGCTTAATCTTGCAACCTGCCCTATATAAAATGCTATAAAACTTGCAGGCCATTTAAAATCAAGAGTGATTGTTTTTTTCCTTTCCAGTCATCTGCTCTTGGATTTTCCATGTTTGTAAGTTCCTGAATAGAGCCTATGCCTCGTCCATTGTCTCCTGGCTATTTCTTCAGCCTCTTGTGCACAGCGCCTTTCTTTTTGAGGTCTTTGGGCATCTGGCACTACAAGACTACAGAGAAAACTAAATATGTGTTCATTTCAAATATATCCATATAAAATATAGCTTTAAGAAGATTGCAGGTAATTTTTGACAAATTTAAAAAGAAGGCCATGCTGAAATAAAGTTATTATACATATAATAGTACAGAAAATACCAATAAATCAGTATTAGAGAAAGATATTGTTTTTAATATTTTTAATGTTTAGACAATCAATATAGATGATTTTAAAATGTTGCTTTAATCTACAAAAAAAGTCAGTTTATTTTTTAGATACAATTTCTGAAAATAATTTTTGCAAAAAACTATTTTAACAGTCAAATAATATTAATAATATAGCCATTGATTGTTCAATGAATAAATATTTCAAAAATATAATTCTAGTTAATTTTAATGTCCCATTTCTTTCTCAGTCGTGACTTGCTCGATATCTTAGTCTGTTGAGATTGCCATACACAATACCATCGACTGTGTGGCTTAAACAACAGAAATTTATTTTCTCACTGTTCTGGAGGCTAGAAGCCTGAGCTTGGAGTACCAGCATGATCTGGTTCTTTGAGGGCTTTCTTCCTGGCTTGCAGATAATACATCATCTCACTGTATCCTCACATGGGGGAAGAGAGACCAAGCACTCTGGTGTCTTTGTAGATCCTATCATAAGGGCTCCACCTTCATTACCTCATTTAACCCCAGTTACTTTTCGAAGGTCCCATCTCCAAATACCATCACATTGGAGATTATGGCTTCAACATATGAATTGAAGGGAGGAGGGATACATAGCACTTGGACAATATTGTCCATAGCACTTGGACAATACATTTTTTGGTACCGTAATTATGAATCTTATTATCATGGAGTAAGAGGCATCCATTGCCACTGGGTTCTGGATATACAGTCCTAGCTTATCTTTGGTTGCCAACATCTGGTTCCATAGCATCCAGATCAATAAACATATTTCTCTTTAATCTCTATTTTCCAAAATCAGGTATTCTTGATGGTCTTCTCCCTGTCTGTAAAAGGTCTCTGTTCTTTCGACTTTCTCATCTGGTCCACTTCCGTGTTCCTCTTTCAGATACAGCTCCTCCATTTCATCTTGCTAGGCAGGAGGGAATTCTGTGAGTCTGTCCTCAGGCATTTTGCCTAGATGGTTCACTCTATCATCGCTACTCTACTACTCGGATACTATAATGAATGCTGGCTTTCTCTATGAGGCTTGCAACCTCCTTGGGAAGCTAGCCAATGTCTCTCTGTGGTCTGGGACACCCCCAAAATAATTTGAGGTTTTTATTGTTCCTCCCCACTCCTGGTACTTGCCTCAAGAGATGAGCAGTGAGCTACTTTTCAGGGATTCATCACCACCTAAGGTCTAGTTACATCCTCTCTTATTTTCCCCCTCTTAGAAAATCAGCTTTATCTCTTTTTGGTAAAGAATTAGCTCTTAAATTGTACCACAATATTTACATAGGCACAGTTTAAAATTTGTCTCTCATATTCTACAAAATGCTTTTGGAACCCTCTATCAAATAGTTTCATACTTGCAATCAAATGCCTTGGGTTTCAAGATTATGGTGGCTAACACGAGTTAAAAACAACAATAAAAAAAATCAAGTGACTTCATTGTTTATTGAATCTATCCTTGTCCTAAATAGTGAAAGCTAGTGACTCCATAGGAGGAGAGTAATAACAGGAATGCTGGAAGGACAACCCTTAGTTATTACCTCAAAATGTCCTGCCAAAAATGCTGGAATTTTAAGACTGAAAAAAATTCTTATAAATTATTCATCAAGTCCATTCTTGTGTTTTATAAATGTCCTGTGTAAACTGAGACCACAGAGATTGAATTATTTTCTTTTAAGACTAAACAAGAGTTCTGAACGGTGGAGATGGAACTATAATGAACTTCACCTTCACCAAGTACAGAATTTGTCTGGGCTCAGTGACTCAACTTGTCATCCCAGCACTTTGGGAGGGTGAAGCGAGTGGATTGCCTGAGTCTGTGGGTTCGAGACCAGCCTGGCCAACTTGGTGAGACCTTCTCTCTACAATAAATAAAAAATTAACTAGGTGTGGTAGCACGTGCTTGTAGTTCCGGCTCCTTGGAAGACTGAGGCAGAAAGAGCTGGGTCAATGCTGGGGTGGCAGTGAGGGTGCCACTGCACTCCAGCCTGAACAACGGAGTGAGACTCTGTCTCAAAAAAAAAAAAAGGAATGCTATTTCTTATTCATCAAGTACAGAATTCTTTCCACTGATTTACACTGTTTCCTTCTTGATATATTTCAGTTTTTCTGAATTTCTATCGAAATGTGGCAATCAAGAATTGGACACAGTGCTTCAAATGTGTCCTGAATATGATAGTATTCTGGTAGTCTGCTGACTTCTGGACAATATTATCTTCTTGGTGTATCCTAAGCCTCTCTCATTTTGAGTTTTGAAAGAGTCTCATGTCAGTGCTGATTTGTTGCAAACACATCCATTTGTGTTGGCATTTCTGTCAAGCTGGGTCTCCTCTTTCTGTATCTGATGTTTCATTTGGGGAATTGCATTGAAACTTCAGGACATCATCAGAGTGTCATGGAAGAAAGTTGCCTTTAATAATTCACATTGCTGAGGGAAAGGAAAATGATTTATACTTTAAAAATGAAACCCTTTCCATTTAGTACATAATCAAAACCTTAACTGCTTATTAAAAACATTTTTCTCACAGCATTGGTCCAAGTTTCTTTCCAAATATTTTCGGTTTCAAGTACAACGTTTTAGATACAAATGCTTTCTGACCACGTCACATTAGCTCTAAGATCCCAGGATCAGAAATTTACGAGAAATAATTCTTAAACCATCTTAAATAAAACCAGTGCAATACGTATATAGGAGCACGGTTTTGTTGAACGGTCTTTTTTAGCATGAATTTGTTTCTATATGATGCTTAATTTCTCCAACTGATTTTGTCACCTAAAGTAGAATTCAAGAGGGATTGTGATCTCTGAGTGTTATCAACTCATTCTCTCTCTATTTGTGGTTCACAATGGCAATAAACAAGTAATAATGTTCTAATCTTAAGAAATGCAGGTGCCAGGAGGTAAATGAATCTTCCTTGTTCTATTATCTTAATAGGAGAGTTATCTTATTTGTTTCAGACTAAATTTGTAGTTTTGTTTTTTTGTTTGCAATATTCATAAACCCTCTTAAACAATAAGGTCTTAAAATATATTTAATGCACAAACTCCACAAAATATCCTTTAATAGCCCAAAGTAAATTCTTCAGTTTTCACAAACTTTTAGTCTATAAGCACAAAAATATATCTGTTAAAGACATTACAATTTTAGGACCTGAGAATAGTTATTTAAAAAACATATGGAAATACAAGTGATAAATAATAGAAAATATAATGCAAATGTTAAATAATTTATATCATTGTTTCCTGCAATGCTTTATCTTTGAAATATGGTATATATAAGGGTAATTTGCTTTAAAAGACAACAATACATTGTTTATAAGCCAGAGAGCATGCATAGCAGCTCTGTTTAGAAAATAGCCAAGTACCATGTAAAAGGCCTCTGTTTCGCTAGCCCACCCACTAACTAGGGGGAAATAGTTAAAATTTTAAAAAAGGAAGATTGAATACATGAAATTGTTACCACTGTGTCAAACATAGGACTTTATTTTCTAAACAGTGCTTGTCAAGTGGGATCTTAGAGTCATTATTCAACAAATTGATACAGTAGGCATCTAATTTGAAAATTCAATCCAATGTAAATTTCCTTGATATTTGTTTTGTTTTTAACGTGTGGTGTGTTTTTCTGACATAATGAAGCAAACTAGATAAATAGTAACAATAAGCAATCTTTACTTTTGCAATCTGTTTTCTAACTTTTACACTTTTTTTTCATCTGATCTTAATCACTGTCTATGGAAGAGAGGGTATACGAAGAAACTTAGACCCCAAAATACAAACAACTAGAACAAGTTCATACAGGTTACTTGTGACAGAGCTTAGTTAATTATCTGGGTTTTCCAACCCTCGGGACTTTTTCTATTTCTATTTTTCTTTCAGTTGACACTAGTTTTTATGTATCATTGCTGTGAAACTGTATGTGTTAAATACAATTATCATAAACAGTTTGCCCATTGTTTTGTGAAAACCGGGGTGCTGCTAAGATCCCTAAACTCTCTCAAGTTTCCCAGTTGCATCTTTCTGTCTCCCTACCTGGTATCATGTGGGTGTCCTTTAAGCTGCACGCATGGAAAACTAAATTCACTGTCTCTCTCCTGGAAACCTGTTTCCAGGGTCTCACCTGGGTACACTGGAGCGCTGAGTTTGCCCTTACCCAGCCAACAGCTCCAAAGGAAGGTACAGTGTAAGCCCACGGTGGAAGGGCCACATGAAGGAACAAGTCCCTGCCCCAGCCATTGGTGCTCTGCCAACCTCTCTGCCAGCCACCAGCACGAATCCAGTGGCCCCTCTGCACAGCCTTACCCATATGATATTGCATTCCTTTGACAATAATTGATTGATTGATTGATTGACTTAGAGTCTGGGTCTCACTCTGTCACCCAGGCTGGAGTGCAGTGGCACGATCACAGCTTTCCACAGCCTCGACCTCCTGGCCTCAAGCTATCCTCCCGCATCAGTCTCCCAAAGTGCTGGGAATATAGGCATGAGCCACTGCACTCAGCCAACTCCTTTGACTATAAATCTCAACATTTTCATGCTTCTTTTCTCCTTCTAAGCCCCTGTGGGTGGTATTCCTCCTCATCCAACTCTTTCTGATATCAAAGGCCTGTTTCCACAACAACAAGCTCTCCTTTAGCGTGGACCCAGGACCACTCCATGGCAGAGCACTATGTGACTTCATATCCCTTTGGTTGGCTCCCCAGGACTAGAGAGAACAAGATTCCATTTCTTCTTCCTCTTTCCATGCTTAATTTGTTGTCTAAGGTGGCTGTTTCCATCTCAGAGAGTCAATTGCCTTCATTCTCTCCCATCATGCGTAGCTCAGATCCCCATTTTCCCTTGCCCAGGCCCACTGCTAAGGACCAAATATAAGTAGCTCTGGCCATTTTGCTTCATGGTTTGGGTGATTATCAGAAACAATCTCTACTTTTCTATAGCTGATTCTACACACACTCTCAGATTAGAGGACATAGAAAACACCTCTTTACTCTTTCCACTATGTATCTTTTTAACCAGAGTCTACCTCATATAGATGACAAGAATTCCTCCCTTCTTGTATGCTTCCACCCTTTCTTTCCCACCGGTATCACTCTGTGTTTCCACCTTTACCTCATGCCTTGCTTT
>NW_007232409.1:0-3546 GCF_000164805.1 Carlito syrichta
GGAGAAATTAGACTCTTGGGGGCCAAGGAAGATGAGTTTCAATAAAAAGAGAGTGTTCCAAGAATTAAATGTTACAAAGTGGTTAATAAACGAAAATGGAGTCCAGGTTGACTTGGCAATTTGGAGTATAAAGGAGTGGAGAATTTTTCTTCCCAGGGTTTGTGGTTTGCCCAATGAGGGATTTTTTTTTACATAAACAGGAAATAGGGTGCATTGGCCCGCCCCACACTTGGGGATGGAATGAGATTTCTGATTGGTGAGCCTAGACAGGAACTTCTAACCTTTTTTCTGTTGAGAGCTATTTCACCTGTGGCTCTCACTTTCTGGTGTTCTTTTATACTTTGTAACTTTTCAAGGTATGTTCCAGGATGAGGGCTGGAGCTGTTGGCAAGCAGCTAGGAAGCCCATTATTACGGCCCCTCATCTTTTATTAATATTAAAACTGATGACTTGATTTCTTTGTTTTTTTCTCTAATCGGCTTTGATCTTGTGCAGGAAGAATGGTATATTGTACTATTTCCCTTAAACACCATAAAGGAGGATTTGGGTGTTAGTAATAGAGTTGTTTGAGGTACAGCAGCAGTTTGTAAGATACAGCTGTAGCAGGAAAAATAGAGAGATCATGGCACCGAGACTATTATAGGAAGTGGCACTTTATTATGCTGGCTAGCACAGCGGGCCGAGAATTTCATGCATCCAAATCAAGCTCGAGCACCCCAGAACAGGAGACGTGGGGTCTTATACCCTCGTTTAGGTAAGGGAGGGGGGTCGTGTTGAGTGATTACATATTTCCTTTGGAATCTTACAAGGTTGTACTCAGCAAAATCAGATTTTTCAAAGAACAAATGCTTTCCAGGAACTGCAGACTTGTAAACTGTCAACTTCAGAAGGGGGGTTTTTAGATAAGTCTGTGAATTAGCCGCTCTTTTTGCATATCCATTAAATGGTTAGTCTTTGGGCTATTTGGCCTTTCCCAAAAAAACCTGCCTGGCGACCTGGCCGGTCTTTGAAGTTGCAACTTGCCATACAAAAGGAAATACTTTTAACTGCTATCAACTCCTTTCCTGCCCTGGGCTAGTGATTGCCATGAGGCCAACTGCTGATCCTGAACCAGCTACATGTTTCTGTGTTTATTCACTCAATCATACAAGAAATATATTTGACCATTTGCTGCATCCTGCCACACAGCCAGCAGGCCAAATCCAGTCAGTGGACCAGGAAACGTTTTTACATTTTTAGAGTTAGAAACAAAACCAAACCTATAGAAGAACACACGATAGAGATGTATGTGGCCAGCAAAGCCCACAATACTATCTGCACAATACTATTTTCAGAAGTTTGGCAACCCCTGAGCTAGAGCTAGGGGAAAGATTGTAGTTAGATAAGTAAGTTATATTTAAGGGAATACAAAAGTAATCAGAATCTTTACAAATGTGAGAAGACTGTAAGGAAGTAGTTGGGCATGATGCAAAGCTGAAGGAGTGTTTATGTTGATTTAATACTCAGGAAGTCATCATTACAAAGGGAAAAGTCAGGATCATTAACCTAGAGATAAGATTAAGAACAGGAGTGGAGAGATTTCCTGTAGTGAAACCTCTCTGTGACTTGAATAAAGGGCTTAACGAGACTAGAAATAGGCTTAGGTTTCATATTGGGAATTTATTGGAGTCCATGCCTGATTTTCCTTTGAAAGATCACTGAATGTGGTGATGTATTAAGTGCCTGGAGAACAGTCCTCACAGTTTAGAAAAGTAAACCATTTTGATGGATTCCTGGACCCAGTGTTAAAAAAAAGCAATAGAGTGCATTTAAAATACACACACACACACAACACAAGCAGTATGTTGTATTGAGTAGAGTGACTGAGTGTCCTGCCTGTTTTCTTTAGTGTTCTATAAAAGGGTAATTAATAGTTGGAATTAAACATACTAAAACCAGAATTCTCTCAAAACAAGTTGACAGGGATGATGATAACCAAAGATGCAGCACTCTCATCACGCATTGTTTAAGATTTGTCAGGTTTATTCTTATTTCAGCACCAACAACTTTATTCAACTGATAATACTACTGATGAGGGAATCACTCAAGATTGAGCTGTATGTTTTTTATTAATTTTTCTTCTGGTTTTAAGGTTCTCTAAAATCAAAATTACATATTAATAAATATGAAAAAAACTTTTAGTTTCATATTTGGTAAAGTATTAATCAAAATGGGTGCTTCTAACTCAAGTTCACTATTGTGACTGAGATATGAACACTGTTATCCCACATTAACTCATATCTGACAGTCTCAATTTTTTTCACACTTGGGGCAGTTTTTGTTTAAAAACTTGTTCATGAATATGAAGGTTTAAGTTTTAAAACCATGAAAATTATAAACATATATATAATATATATGAAGTTATGATTTGATCACATGTCCTTATAATAACTGATATTATGTTAGACTCTGTTACTTGTATTGGTGATCATAATTTTATATTTTTTCTGGTCAGTGTCTATAGCATGGCCTAATTTGTAGTCAATAATATATAATGTTATAGAAAATGACAATGATTATGCAATATGTTATTAATACAAGTAAAGGAATATTCACTATGCTCTACAGCACAGATCTATTATAATCTTTTTATGTTTACAAAATATAAATAAAATAATGACTAACCCAGGCCGACTTTACTAATTCTCCTAATATTTCTTTCTAGAGCTTTCCCTATTCTTCCTGTTTTAGTGTCATCTTATTGGCTGGTAGAGAAAAAGACTGTATTAATCTTTATGACTCTTAATAATCAGAAGAAGATAAAAGCAAGTCATTACTTTGAACAGTACTCTGATTTTTGCTGTTTGACATACACCTGTACCCTTTGTCAAACTGGCTGGTTGTTTCTCTAAACAGCCTATATCCATTATAATGTATTAAATATAAGAATTCATCTGTTTCTGATTTCAACTTATGTGGCACAAAAATCTATATCTTAATAGCATGTTTGTAGAACATATGAATTATATTACATAATTCTATAATCTTTTAAGTGTGGGAAACACATAGATTTTTAAAAGTCCCTTTCTATAGGAGCCGAAGCTTTAGAAGGTTTGGGGAATATTATTCTTTTTCTCACAAACTTATTTGACCATGAAAAAGTCTTATTCCATGTAATATTTCATAGGACCGGTGTCCCTAATAACACATTTTGCAGAAGGTCAAACTGATGATTCTAAAATGTGCTGCCTTTTTGGCAATAATTCTAATGTTTATGTAATTGATAGTAATTTAGTATAATTTTGCAGAACTAAATAACTGTGTTTCATGTATACCTACAAAGCCTTTTTTGGAGATTGAAAATTTCAAGCTTAGCTTTCTTATAAAATGCCATTATTCTTGACTTCCTCTCCCTGACCCTCAGGGCCCAGTTCAATGTTAATTTGTTGTATATACTCTATGTGGCTTATCAACTTCTATCTTCTTTGCCTCTGTCACTGTCACAATGCAGACTTCCAACAGTTTTTGCATAGATTCCTCCATCAGGCCCAGTTCCACTGTCACCAC
>NW_007232410.1:0-1401 GCF_000164805.1 Carlito syrichta
ATTCTCTGATTGCTCTAGCCAGGACTTCCAATACTATGTTGAACAGGAGGGGTGAGAGTGGGCATCCTTGTTTTGTTCCAGTTTTCAGGGGAAATGGTTCCAGTTTTTGTCTGTTTAGGAGTATGCTGGCTGTGGGTTTCTCATAGATGGCTTTTACTATTGTGAGGTATGTTCCCCATATGCCTAGCTGTTTGAGGGTTTTTATCAAGAAGTGGTGCTGGATTTTATCAAAAGCTTTTTCTGCATCTAATGATATAATCATGTGGTTTTTGTTTTGACATCTGCTGATGTATTTAATTACATTTATGGTTTTATGAATGTTGAACCAGCCTTGCATCCCAGGGATGAAGCTTACTTGGTCATGATGGATGATTTTTGAGATGTGTTGTTGAATTCGGTTCACTAGGATCTTGTTGAGAATTTTAGCATCTATGTTCATCAAAGATATTGGCCTTTAGTTCTCTTTCTTTGTTTGGTCTTTACCTGGCTTGGGTATCAATGTGATGTTAGCTTCATAAAATGATTTGGGGAGAGTTCTGTCTTTCTCAATCACCTGAAATACCTTCAGTAGGATTGGTATAAGCTCCCCCTTAAATGTCTTGTAGAATTCTGTTGGAAAGCCATCTGGTCCAGGCCTTTTTGTTTGTAGGTAGTTTTCTTATTATATAGTCAATTTCCTTGATTGTTATTGGTCTATTTGGGGTCTCAATTTCTTCTTGTTTCAACCTAGGCAGGTTGTGTGATGACAGAAAGTCCTCCATTTCTGACAGGTTTTCAAGTTTGTTTCCATACAAGTGTACATAGTAGTCTCTAATGATCTTTTGTATTTCTTCAGGATCATATGTGACTTCATCTTTTGTGTTTCTGATTGTGTTTATTTGGGCTTTTTCTCTCTTTTTCTTGGTCAGTCTAGCTAGGGAACCATCGATCTTATTTTTCCTTTCGAAGAATCAGCTTTTTGCTTCATTGATTTTTTGTATTATCTTTTTGTCTTCTATGTCCTGGATTTGTGCTTTCATTTTAGTGATCTGGATTCTCCTGCTGAAATTAGGGTTTTTGAGGTCTTGCTTTTCCAGCTTTTTTAGGTAGCTTGTTAGGCTGCTAATTTGTGATCCTTCCATTTTCTTCATGTGCGTTTGTAGGGATATAAATTCCCCTCTTACTACAGCTTTCATGGTGTCCCAGAGATTTTGGTAAGATGTTTCTTCATTTTCATTTGTTTCCAGGTATCTTTTAATCTCTGTTTTGATTTCATCATTGACCCAGGAGTTGTTTAGCATCATGCTGTTTAGTGTCCATGTCTTTGTGGGTTTTGGGGGGACCTTGTTGGTGTTAATGATTATTTTTATTCCACTGTGGTCCAAGTAGGTGCATGGGAAAATTTCAGTCCTTTTAAATTTG
>NW_007232410.1:1512-2581 GCF_000164805.1 Carlito syrichta
CATTGAGGTTTCGGATCTCATTGCTGATTTTTTGTCCTGATGATCTGTCTAAGGTTGTGAATGGGGTATTGAAGTCCCCAGCTATGATGGTATTGGAGTCAATATCTTTTTTTAGTTTACCTACGAGCTGCTTTATGAAAGTTGGTGCTCCTATGTTCGGTGCATATATGTTTAGGATGGATATTTCTTGTTGATGGATTGAGCCTTTTATAATTATGTAGTGGCCTTCTGTATCTTTTTAAATTTTTGATAGCTTAAAGGGTATTTTGTCTGAGGTTAAGATCGCAACTCCTCCTTTCTTTTGTGTTCCATTCACCTGAAAATTTGTTTCCCATCCTTTTACTTTGAGTCTGTGAGTGTCCTTTCTAGCAAGGTGAGTCTCTTGAAGGCAATAGATTGTTGCCTGGTGATATTTTATCCATTTTGCCATTCTTTGTCTTTTCAGTGGTGCATTTAGTCCATTCACATTCAAACTAATTATTGAAATGTGAGAGTTGACCCCTATCATACTGTTCTTACAGAGTTGTTGTTCTTCCTGTTTGTGTGTTGTCTTTCTTTTGGTTTTAGAGTTGGATCATGTGTGTTTTTAACCTTTTGCCTGTACTCTTGTGAATAACGTTGTTGTTCTTTTTTCCTTTTCTTCTGTGTTCTATACGATCTTAAGTGTTTCTTATAGAGGTGGTCTGGTGGCAGCGTAGGTTCTTAGGGATTGGATATCTGGGAAAGATTTCAATTCTCCCTCACTGATGAAGCTTAACTTGACTGGGTAGGTTATTTTCGGTTGAAATTGTTTATCTTTTAGAACTTTGAAGATAGGGCTCCAAGCTCTCCTAGCCTGGAGGGTCTCTGTAGATAAATCTGCTGCTACTCTAATTGGTCTTCCCTGGTACATAGTCTGACCTTTTTTTCTTGCAGCCTTTAGGATTTTTTCTTTTATACCTACTTTGTTTAGGCAAATTATTATATGTCTGGGAGTTGGTCTTCTCATTTTGTTGTCTTGCAGAGGTTCTCTGAATCTCTTGTGTTTGAATTTTTTCATCCTTGATGAAATGAGGGAAGTTTTCTTGAA